>NC_064821.1:151639848-151754848 GCF_024166365.1 Elephas maximus indicus | reverse complement strand
GGCCTTATCAGCGGAGGATTTCCTAGGACCTTTGACAGATACCAATACTAAAATCATTGTTCACTTGTCAATTTAAAAGACCATTAAAGCAGCTTATTTTGGTTTTAATTGGAACCTCCCCCCTTCCAACGCCCGGCTTAAAAAAAAAAATCCTTCCCACACCCAGGCGCGCGCGCACACGCGCACACGCGCACACGCGCACACGCGCACGCGGCCCGGGAACGGCGAGTATGTGGGTCACCCGGGCAGGTCAGGGCCAGGCGGCGAGACGCTGGTGCAGTCGCGGCCGTCGCCGCCACCTGGAGCCACGCCGTCCGCGGCCTCGAATTTCCAGAGATTCCAGCAGCAGCAGTAGCAGCAGCACGAACGTGCTCGAACGCTCCCAATTAAACACCGCCGCATTCGCTAAAAAATTTTCGCAAAAAGTGCACTGGGGCCCCAAATCAATCACCCTCCCCAGCCTGACCGGGTGAAAACAGAGGCATAACATATTCATGCGCTGAGCGCGCCGAGCCGCCCAGCGCGGAACTTTGTTTTTTTTTTTTTTTTAAATAAAGCGAGGAAGGAGGACTTCGGCGGCTCGGCAATCCTGCTAGAACTGGCAGATGCAGTAAAACTAATATGTGTAAATGCTTTAAAGCAGTAATCTGCTTACAGCGACACTTCCCCGAAAGGCGGCACGACGGAGGGGGAAAGAGAAGACGCTTGGCAGCCAGGGGAAACCGAATTGTTTTGACACCGCCATTGAATAGCAAAGCCTGGTGGATAATCATTTCGTAGGATAATTGTGGGCAAGTAAAAAATAATAATAAAAAGAGCCTACCCACTTCACCCACCCTCTTTACCTTCCCCCATCAAAGTGAGCGATGAGTTCTCCTCATTATTTTTACCTTGCTCACAACATCACTGGGTCCCTTCTAAATGAAATAGATTTAATGATAATACCAGAAGGTAAACGGAGCTGGAATAATATTTACTGTATAATCATTTGGGCTGTGTTAAGCTCAGCACTTCCTCTTATCCCAAGAATCTCACTAATTGCTTCCACGTGGAAAATGACCAGGCAGATTTATTTTGTTGGAAGGTTACTTGCGTCTGATGTTAAAAAGCATCTGTGTTTTTGTTTTTAAAGCTTATAAACTCCTTCTAATTCAGCGCCCCCTCCCTTTCAATTTTAAGTAGCTGATATTTTGTTTGGCTGCTATTTTATTTGCTGTCAAAAAGAATTTGATGCAAACACCATTTAAGCATGGATACAACCCATGGAGGGATTCATTTGACCTCATTATACTGCAATAAAGAAGAAATCCAGTTTGTTAAATATCACCGAACTGCATGCATTTCACATCAGATCAGAAGAGCAATGCTTCAAAAGATTATCACAGAGAGTGCTTAGATAGATGGAATGGGTTAACTTTGCTTGCCAGAAGGTGTTCTGACAAACGCAGGAAAAGAGAGATATGTGCAGCCCCCTTTAAGAGCAGAGCAACTGAAGAAAAAAGAGATTTATGCTTTTAATTAATGGCAATTAAACCATGCCTGTTGGCTTGGCCTATGGCAATTGTTCCCTGCAAAAAGGAGGCCGAGCTGGTGACAAGCATTTGAATCCGCTAAGTTCTGTCAAGGGAGCTGACTCTGCAGGCATCAAAACCAAACTAAATCAATAAAAGAATTAAACTTTTATAAATTGCATTTTGACAAGTATCAGATACCGTTAAGCTTTGATATTATGAATTCCTTGGAGGTGATGCAAACAAGAAGGGCCGCAGTTAGAGATCCAAACAATCAAAGAGGCTTGTTAACATGCGCTGTCAAATGCATCAGTGCTATTAATTACTACAAATTAATGTGACTCTCTCTTCCTCTGGTGATTGGAATAATAATCAGCCAGATTCGTGGAACGAGCACAGAGAACATATGCAGCCCTGCCAAAAATAATAAGTTTTCAAAACAGGAGACATTTACAATCTTTGTGTTCAAAGGCTGGATGGTTTTCTTGGTGCCAGTTGTGACCTTGCTTTACCCCATCTTCCTGATTCCCAAGATCCTCTCCATGTGCCTTTTCCTCTGTGATGACCAAGGGGGGCATCGCGCTCTTGCCAGTGGTTATTGGAACATAGAATTAAATCTTTATTGGGCTCCATTGAGGTGTGGTGGACATATAGCCCTATCCAAAGTGATGGTTTTCTAGGAAATGAGCCTAAATGCCAGAAGTCCTGTCATTTGGCCACCTCTTAGTATGAAAACTTCGCTTTGTAGTAGAGTTGGTAATTAAAATTACATGATGCTTTCATTCTGACAGTGTAGTAGGCAGGATTCCTGGGGGAAATAGGATCCCTAATTATTCCTAATAGGGATTCTGGGTATCCAGAATGATTCAAACAGAGGAATCTCCCCCAGCGTTTTCTGATATCCTGTATCTACAAATGACCATTGCTGGGATTCATCTCTTCCCCCTCAGATCCACACTTTAAAACAGAATGTGATTTTTCATCTGAACAGCCAGGAGAGTTGTGATTCTAGATCCCTCTCCCACCCAGTGAAATGCCACACAGACTAGAGCTAAACAATTATTTGTACCATTTAATGTAATAATATATATTTTCTAAAATTTGTTTTAAAGCATGTTACAAATTAGTAATAACATGCTTCCTTGTGCTTTCTAACACGTAACTTTTTTTTCTAGTTTATTTCTGCTACCTACTTTTTACTTTGTGAATCTATTTCGTATGGTTTCTCACATTTGAGGAGCTTCCAAATAGATTAATTGAAGAATGGAGTTTAGTCACCTGACATGGGAACTTATCATTTGGGGGGTGGGGAGGTTTATGTAGGAGGGACTAAATGCCCTAAACTGTGAAGTAATTTTCTTTTTAGTGGAAGAGAGTACAGAGTAGAGGTGAAGGTGACAGGGTGGCGCCTCGCATTCTTTATTGCAGTTGAAATAGGATTGTCCTTTGAAATAAAGCATCTTCTTATTGGCTTGGGATGATGCATAGCTCTAGAAAATCATGGTTTGCTAATTGTGTTAGTAGTCTACGATGTATTAATTGTGTGGGCTGTCTTAATTACAGAGACACAGAAATTGTAATAACATAACTCCAAATTTGTAGTAAGGATGGTGCCAGGTGTGTACTATTGTTTGGACTAATAATTTGATTTTGCTCTCTACTATACCTAAGTGTGTGCTTTTAACACAGAGAAAAATTACCTTGACACCATCTGGTAGCTGTTTTTCATGTTTGACAAAATGTAAAACTCAGTTTGAAGCTGGGCCAGTGATAAATATGCTTAGGATTCCATGTGACCTTGGTCAACCTCTGACCCCATACATATCAGGACATTTGTCTCAAACTGTGGTGACAGTATTTTATTGATGTGCCTAGTCTGTTACCCAGGAGCCACAATTCTTATGATAGGTAGGATATTTGCTTGGGTAGTGACGAGGAAGTTTGGGATGATTTTTTTCCCTTTTTCATTGCCAAGAAATGGATCCTGCCTCTCAATCTGGATTTAAGTTTAAATTTTCCATTTCAAGGGCCTCTCAAGATCTGTTCAGAAAGAGCATGAAAGGGGAAAAAAGGGAAAACAAATGCTTAACAGTCTCTGTGAAATTCTGGTAGATAAAAATCTGCTTTTAAAGCTGCGCTTCTTTCTTTCCCTATATGCTCACTCAGCAAATGCAGAAGGAATTTATTGTTGGCAATTTGTGTAATCATTTTGATCTGATTACTGGGCAAGATGCTGCCTGAGCTCTAGCCTCTCTCTGTTTTAGAAATCCTGGTTTTATTATAAGCATGCTTCAGTGCCTCCCAATGCCTTTATGGATTTGAAGGGGCTGCTCAAGCTTTGTTGCTTATTTTTAACAATATAATTTTCTAAGAGTGGAACATCCCTGCTAAGCCTGACATGGGAAATGTAAGCACATATTGACCATTCACTATCACTTTAATGCTCTCTGGCAGCAGCGGTACAGCAGGCAGAGTTCAAACAACACATGTGCCTGAAGTTCGGTATCCATTTAAATCAAACTTGTCAGCTTTCAATTTTTTAATACTACATTTTATTTTTATTCAAATCCAACTTGATAAAGGGCCTGTAAAATTGATGATATGCCTTGATATGAACAACCCACGTTCCAAGTAAAAAAAAAAAAGAAAAAAGATGCCCCTATTCATACGATAATGTTATCTTTTCCTGGAGAGTTAATTTACAATATGTTTGCATTTACTTCATTTCTCATTATTGTTTTGAAGGCCTCTCATTTATAAATTAGCACATAAGTGATTATAAATATGTGTATGTGTTGTCATGGTGTGAAGAGGCATTTCTTTACCCATTTTATTTTGGCTTCCTTCACCTTTTTCTCCTTCTTGAACCTGTAAATATTTTGGGGTTTGGACCAAAATAATAGCACAAATAATGGTAGCTCAGCTCAGAAATTATTATCAATTTAATAGCAATCAAGTCTGTGAATCCTCACAAATTCCACACATACTAGGATATAAGAAGTATCGCCCCAATATCCTTTCCTATAAAAAAGAGGGAGGTGGTGATGGTGAGGGTATGACAAATTTTATATACAAGTAGAAATATAGGTATCTACTCAAAGACACATTTATTCACATACATGCATAACAATATAACGCATGACTTGAATTCTCAGAAAATATGTCTTCATTTGAGAGGTGAGTTATCTATTTTTACTTCGCTCATAGAAAAAAATGGCAGCTGAATGATCAGCTGTTGGTTATTCTTCACTATGTGGAGTGATAGATGAACAGACACTTTAATTTAGCCCCTTTGTATTTGCACGGAGTTTGAGACTTTGTTTTTTATTACAGCACTCCAGATAGAATGAAGCGTCATATACTTTGTGCAAATTATGAGACAAATTGTAAATATAGATGCTGATGTTTTTCTCTGTGGCACTGTAAATTATGTCTGTATGTATGTTTGTTGTTGTTGTTAGGTGTTGTCAATCAACTCTTACTCATGGTGACCTTACATACAACAGAATGAAACGTTGCCTAGTCCTCCATCATCTTCGCAATCACCAGCATGTTCAAGCCCATTGGTGTGGCTATCGTGTCAATCAGTCTCACCAGGGGTCTCCCATGCCCTCACTGGCCTTCTGTATTTCACCAAATGTGCTATCCTTTCCTCCAGCAATTGATTCCTTCTGATGATGTGTCCGAAGTAAGCAAATCAGACAGTGTTCTGTTGTAATCCAGAAGATTTTCACTGGCTGATTTTGGAAGTAGATCACCAGATCTTTCATTCTAGTCTTTCTTAGTCTGGAAGCTCTACTGAAACCTGCCCACCATGGGTGACCCTGCTAATATTTGAAATACCAATGACATAGCTTCCAGCATCATAGCAATGTGCGGTTGTGGTGGAGATATATATATATACAGAGAGAGATTAGATAGGTAAGTAGGTAGGTGGACGGACAGACGGACGGACAGACAGATGGATTGATATAGATAGATATCCTGGTATTGGTTCCAATACAAGTTATAGTTGCTAAAATTGACTATGGTTTTTCTTTCTTTGGCAAATTTGGAGATTTGGGTAAAAAACACTGACAATTTTACCTCACTTTATTAGTGTTGCAGAAACCCTGGTGGCATAGTGGTTAAGAGCTATGGCTGCCAACCAAAGGGTCGGCGGTTCGAATCCGCCAGGCGCTCCTTGGAAACTCCATGGGGCAGTTCTACTGTGTCCTATAGGGTCGCTATGAGTCGGAATCGACTCGACGGCACTGGGTTGGTTTTTTTTTTTTTGTTACTGTTGTAGTAGTTTCTTAGGTAAGAGGGTGTAGGAGTGGGATGTTGCCTCTGAACTTGGTTCATAATTTTTATGGGGGCGAAAATAATTGCAAATGTTATATTTCTAAAAACCAAAGAAAGCACTTCAAAAGATATGTCAGAAGTTCAATTTTGTGGCTACATCCCAAATATAATCTTGTCTTCTTCAGCAGTTAATTTTTTTTTTCAGCTGCACAAAAGTCTTTTATGATCTGACCTTTCCATGACCCCAATTGTAAGACTTGGGACCTGAATTTAGTAAACACCAACACTGCTGGTTGAAGACATGGTTACCTCTTTTCATTTTGAGGTCTAGGAGGTAACCTTCCTTTCCTTACCTACTTGCCTATTCATGGTGTATTTTCTGGCTTGGTATTTAATACATTCTATTCTTCTAGTCCCCAAGTAGTACAAGCAGTTAACATACTCAGCTGCTAAACAAAAGGTTAGAGGTTGGAATCCACTCAGAAGTGCCTCAGAAGAAACTCCTGGCAATCTCCTCCCAATGCCACCCCCCAAAAAATCAGCCGTTGAAAGCCCTGCGTGGCACAGTTCCACTCTGATGCACATGGGGTTGCCCTGAGTCGGAGTCAGTTCCACAGCCGTCGGCTTGGTTCACTCTTCCAGCCAACCCAAATACAAACGCTTAGTAAATTCAGCTGATTGCACAAAGTGCGACTCATCAACCAGCACCACACACTTGCTTTACTTAGTAATAGAGCCAATGTCGTTGATGTGAACAGCCCTTTTCTCTCTCCATTCAGAAATGGCAACAACTGTGGCACGGCGCATATGGCTCTTCTTGAATGAACAGGGAAGAATTAGTGGTGTAATGATCCATGTACAGTCTGATTTGGAGAAGGGTACACTAATCTGATGAGGTCCTGGGCCAATCATTAATTTAATGGGATTCTGTTTTCTCATTAGAAAAAAAAAAAATGATTAAAGGTTACATATTCATTCCAGGCTCTGAGCCATATGACAGGGCCAGGCTTTGTTGTAACCCTGAGGATACAATCATGAATCATACAGATTTTACAGGCTAGAGAAAAGAGGGGAGAAAGTAAATATATTACAAGGAATTTGCTAAGTATAATGGCTGTGGTAGTAAACAAGATCATAGAAGCACAAGGGAGGGACATGTAACCAGGCTAGGGACAGAGTGAAAGGTTAGGGAAGCTTCCTGGAGGAAGGTATGTCTAAGGCAAGATGTAAAAGCTGAGTAGAAGTTGGCTAGAGAAAGGGAGACAGAGGAAGGAGAAGAGGGAAGGGTGTTACAGGCAGCAGAAAAGGCAGGGCCTAGGCCAGAGTTAAGAAAGGTCATGGAAAACTCAAAGAAAGTCATTTTGTCTGGACCACAGAATTAAGGACAGAGTGGCAATTAAAAATTTTTTCTGGGATTCTTTCTATGTGCAAAGCTGTGAATGACATGAATACAAATAAAACACATTCCACATTATGAAAGGAGCTTACAGTCTATTGGAGGAGACAGGCAGGTAAAGAATTATAAAAGTGGGACAGAACGAAATGGGTACTCTGGTAGAGGTATCAGAAAAGTGCTGGGGAACACTATGGAAAGGATGATTTGGTCTAGGGACACGGGTGGAACTTAATAAAGTAACTGGTGACCTTGAAGGACGGGTAGAAATGATCCTTCTTTCATTTCAATATATATAAATGAGCATGTATTATTGCTATCTAACAGAAAAGAGATAACATAGTCTTGCTCATAAATAAATATGTAATAAAAATAATGTATATGTACATTCGATTCTTTGTTGATTTTTTCTTATTATTAAAAATAAATCTGGAAGATGTTCCACAACATATAAAATATGAAAACCTGCCAGCAAAATGAAAATAAGAGAGCTGTAGAACTGCAAAAGACCTTAGATCATACAGAATTGTTCCCTTTTTTATTTTTTAATACATAAAAACTGAGGCCCAGGAAGTTGAAACCTGTTCAAGATCACATAAATAGTTTAAGAGAAGAGACAAAACTTCTAGTCTACCAGTATTTCTACCACACTCAGGTTGCCTCCTTCAGTAAGAAATCTATTAGTATTAAGTAAATTAAACAAGAACTAGTTTACCATAGAAAGGTACTAGAATCACAAACGATTTATCTATGCGTGTTGATTTTAAATCAATTTCTTCATCAACATTTCAAACATCTTAGAATGCAATTCACAGTTAACAATTCATAAGGTTATTTGAAGGGGAAATATTCTGGAGCAGCTTAAATATGAATTTGCCATGAAAATTCAAAAATCTGTGACAGTATTCCTATATACAAGTATCATATGTTGGTTATAACTTAGTAATATATGCCTACATGCACAGAAGAAGAAAAGCAGCAAAGACAGATTTTAATGGCATTCTCTTTGGTAGAACATCTATAAGGATTATAGCTAAATCAATTAATTCCTTCTGGCTCTATCAAGTACTAATGAAAAAAAAAAAGGAACACATCAATCTAGGTCCACTTTTCTAATTTTCTGTATCAGTTATTCATCATAATGTAGACCTAGTAGTGAATTACAGACGTCTGTGATTCCGAACTGATAAGTAATGTAGAGGGGACTTTTATAGTACATAATGTCATACAGACCAAGATGATCCTGGCGTTCTTTCTATTCTCAGATCTTTATGATTTGGAAATGTTGACTTTGCCCTACTAATGTTTATGGGGCCATCTGAAGTTGTTTTTGTGACCTTAAACCATCACAACCCTTTTTCTCTCTAATGTGAGGGCCTGGCCCTGCCTGATTCCTTACTTATATATGCATCCACTGGTGTACACATGATTTTGGCTACTATTGAGACTGCCCATCAGGCTACTGTTGCCACATGAAAGACAAAGGAAAATCTCTTCTCCAGCTCAGGAAGGAGATGTCAAGGAAAATAAAGAATATCATTGAACAAGATTCCACAGACAGGTAGGTAATGGGAGCAGCTGCTCAGAGTTCCTGCCTGTAGAAAACAGGGATGATCAGAAGAGAATAGAGGAGCCTAAGGAGTGCTAAAGAGTGTAAGGAAAAGAACCCAAAAAACCAAACCAAACAGGTTGCCATTGAGTCAATTCTGACCATATAGGACAGAGTAGAACTGCCCCATATGGCTTCCAAGGAGCCCCAAATGATTTCTAAGGAGCGTCTGTGGATTTGAACTGCCAACCTTTTGGTTAGCAGCCAAGCTCTTAACCACTACACCACCAGGGTTTCCATAGGGAAAGAAGTAAGGAGAAAACCACTTTCACTCTGGGAACCAGGAATTTCAGGGATCAACAGTTGACCACTCTTTTTCAAAGAACTCTCTTCTTTGGGTTTCCTTCTACTTTGCTGGCTTCTTCCTCCTCAGCCTTCTTTGCTGGCCCTTCCTTCTCTGTTAGATGTCTCAACTTCTGAGTGCCTCAGGGTCTATCCTCAGTTCTCTTCTTTTCTTCATGTTTTTTTCTCTTCCTAGGTGACCTCATCCAGTCCATAGTTTTAAGATCCTCAATATGCTGATGACTCACAGAATTTTATCTCTAGACAGGATTATTCCTTACAGATCCACTTAGATAGCTAACCAGCGTCTCAAATTTAACATGACAAAACAGAACCACTGATTCTGTTCCTGCAAATTCCACTCTCCCAACTGCTAACACAGCCTCCACTCTAAGCCTACCCCACAAACTTACTTCCTTGACTCATCTCTTTCTCCCAGTCATCCAAACTATATTTTGAATCTGGTAACTTCTTACCACCTTCTCTGCTATGAACTTAATCTGAGTTATCACCAACTGTCACCTGAATCATTGCAACAGCCTTTTAGGTACTTTCCCCTCCTCCTCTCTTGCCTTGAAAAACTGCATCCTCCAAACAGTGGCCAGAGTAATGGGAGAGCCCTGCTCAACATCCTCCTCTAGGTTTCCATAATACCTGGAACAGTCTTTAAAGACATAGAACAGACATAGAACAGTCTTTAAAGTCCTTAAAAACGATAACAACAACAAACCAGGTGTCATCGAGTCAATTCTGATTCATGGTGACCCCATGTGTGTCAGAGTAGAACTGTGCTCCACAGGGTTTTCAATGGCTAATTTTCCAAAAGTAGATTGCCAGGACTTTCTACCAAGGCATCTCTGGGTGAACTGGAACCTTGAACTTTTCAGTTAGCAATAGCACCCAAGGACTCCTCAAAGACCTTACCATGGCTAAAAGACGTTGATGGTTTGGATCCTGCTTCCTCCTCAGGCCTCACCCTCCTCCATCTCATTCCTTACCTTCTGGCCTCTCTGGCCTCGTTTTTTGTCCCTGGAACAAACCAAGCTCATTCTTCTCGAAACGTGTTTCCACTGGGTCTTTGCATGGTCACCTTCTTCTCTGCAGTCTTCACTCAAAAGCCTTCTCTTCAAGAAGCTTCTGATCCTAACTGAAGCAGCAGCTCTGGTCCCTCCGCACCCTACTTCACCTACTTCATCATCTCCATGACACTTGTAAGTAACTGAATTCTCTTATTCTGTTTAGCCTGTGCCTCGCCACCCTCCCACAGCTATGTTGTAACCTCCTCGAAGACAGGAGCTTCCCTGTCTTGTTCACCACACTATTCTCAGCACCTGCAACAGTGCCTAGGATAATTGACTGATTGACTTCCAAACCCTCATAACTGTTCTTTCCCACATCCCTTTCCATGAAAACTTCTGTGTTCTCTGGTGCAGCAGAAAGAGCAGGAGTTTCATGTCAGAAGACACAGTTTTGAATTCTAAATATATCCCATTCCTTGCAAGTTTTCTCACCTGCAAACATAGGCATGATGCTTAGTTGAGAAGGCTGTTAGGAAGTTTAAATAAGCTAAGGGATTTAATACAGAAGTTGGCACACAGTAAACATTCTATTAACAGTTGCGGTTAGCTGCTGTCAAGTTGGCCCCCAACTCATGGCGGCCCCATGCACAACAGAACAAAACACTGCTGGATTCTGTGACATACAGTTTCCATTTGCTGATTTTTGGAAGTAGATTGCCAGAACTTTCATCCTAGTCCGCCTTAGTCTGGAAGCTTTGCCGAAATTGTTCAGCATCACAGCAACAGGCAAACCTCCACTGAAAGATGGTGGTTGCCCATGAGGTGCATTGGCCACGAAAGAACCCAGGTCTCCTGCGTGGAAGGTGAGAATTCTACCAGGGAACAACCAATGTATTCTCTTAACAATAGTTATCATTTATTAATGTTTCTACTTGTCATAACGTAGAGGTCAAAGTCAGTAAATATGACTTCCTCCTTCCTTCTTTCCTTCTTCCTCCTCCATTAATTCATTTATCCACGTATTTATTCATTTTCAAAGATAACCACATTAACTCTGTGGTTTTTCATACTAAAAAGGTGAGACCAACAGATGCTTCCTCACTGATATGTATTCCTTTGTCACTCACTACTGTTCTCTATGCTTCTGAGCCTTGGAGCAACTTCTGGCATGATCAGTCCACTGCAGCTCTTGGCCCACACACCACAGATCATTGTTGATTGCGCTTTGGAACGTCCTTGAAATGTATCTTGCACCTTCTGTGATAGCGTACAGTGGGTCAGCATGGTGAAGTTTGAACACTGCTCCTGCTGCCTCCTCTGCTTTCTTCCAAGGTTGAATATTGGGATTGACTGTTATGACCTCTAAGGACCATAGCTTCTTTTCCCTCCTTGGATATCACAGCCTATCCCAGTCAAACAGGTGACCAGGAGCACTGTTCAGTGTGGAGCTTCTATTCTACGAAACCTTATTTGCAACAATTTTTGCCTGCTCTTGGATCATAAGTTAAGCCATGGATGGAAATAAGACAATGCAAAAGTGAGAATGCACAGGACCTTAGTTTCAGGATTTCCACTATGCTAAAAAAAAAAAATTTTTTTTTTTTAGTTGCTTCATAATGTGAGAACGATTTAGTAGAGATGTAGGTAGGTTTTGTAGAATAAATGAATTCCACACCGCCTTTAGTGTAACTAGTGATACTCTAGAACACGAAGAAGACCTTAGTAAAGCCAGCCCCACACCTCTAAAATGTGTTATTGATTTCATCTCATTCTGAAAGTCAAGCTTGTGTTAATACCATACCTCTATCAGTTAGCATTAATTTTGCTAAACTGTAATTATTTATTTTTATGCTGCTCATCCCCAAAAATAAGAACCATATCTTAATTACTCCTGTAGACCTACCTAATGCATAACTAGCACCTAGTACATGCTAGTTACTATGTAAGTACTGGTTGAGTCAATGAAAAAAAAAATAGACCTTGGCCATATTCCTATGACTATATTTATCAGACAGATGTCTGGTTGATTCAGTAGCTTTAAAGACTGGTCCTATCACTATGCAGGAAAAAAATTAAGGGGAAAAAAATATATTTTGTTTCTGTTTGTTGATCTCTTACATCTGTATCGCACACAACCATTACAAAGACCTTCCACATTCATTAATTCATTCAGTCCTTAGAATAATATTGTGAAGTAGAAATCTGAGGGTCAGACTTAAAGAATTCATAGTTCTGAAAGACCCATCTTTATAGATAGATAGATAGATAGCTCTTTATATATATATATATATAATTAGCACATTCTTAGAAGGTAGGCCTAAATCTGGCATTGGCCCTGGAGTCAGATTTAAAAAAAAAATTACAAGAGATTAGACACTTTTAATTTTGTTTTTCTGATAGTAAGTAGAAATGAAAACAATAATACAGCTATTTATTCTATTTTTCTGATGTAATAGATTTGGCATATCTTAGAGTTGAAATCTTTTATCTACTCATTAAAAAAAAAGAGTCCTTCAACTTTTGCTTAACTTTAAGTATGGCCACTTCCTCGAATGAGATAAAATGTCATCCAGGAAACTGTCTCCATTGGTCCCAGTTTTTTCCTTCACTGGCACAATTCCCTTCGTTCTTCCACAGCTTCTCGTAAGAGATGTTTTCCAGGTTTCTCACCGGAAAAGGAGTGGCTAAAAGTTCAGGTTCTGGCATTGGGGTTTGTTATGTGACCTCAGTCACTCATTATGTGACCTTGGGCAACTCAGCCTTTTTAATCCTCTACTTGTTCAAAGGTAAAATACTGTGAGAGTTGGAAGTAAAAATATATGTAATGTATTTAGCACAATACTTAAAAAAACAAATAAATAAATGCTTTTTAAGAAATTATATCTTACACTATTATTAATCCTGGTCACCCTCTGAACCCACTCTAATTTATCAATGTGTCTTTTTAAATGCAGCCCCCAATTTCAGACAAAATATTTCAGAGGTAAGCCACATGTTTAGTAATTAACAAATTTGATTAATGTTCCCCTAAGGCTTTTTTTTTTTTTAAGGCTTGGCAGAAGAGAACATCTTTCAATACAATAAACAAACCATATGCATACATAGCGTGAATAGATTTGGGTATATAAATAGAGATAAGGTTTTCTAACTTTGAAGAAGTTATTTTAAGTATTCATTTCCTAAGGGGACGTAAGAGTATGTGGATTGACTGATACTTATAAAGCCACAAGAGTTCTTATACCAAATGTCAGCAAAAGACTTGAACACACCAATCAAAATCCTTTGTTCACTTTAGCAGTGGGTGTCCCCCAGCAACAAAATTGAGCGCTGGAACACAGAAGGGAGAATACTGGGAGACTGGAGCCTGTAATCTCATTATCAATAGCTGGCACATTATAGCCATAGTGACCGACTGTTTTAATATTGCAGCACACTAGGTTGTTTTTCAAATACATTGTCTTCAGCCTGGAATTACCTATTGGAAAAATTCATAGGTCCTGCTATTTTTATGATGCTGTATTACAGACTAAACCTTTTTCTTTACTCAGGTAGGAACCAAAAACAAAACAAAACAAACAAAAATCAATAGCTCTCCTGATTCCTAGTCTCCTTCTTCTATTAACTCTAGAAAGTGAAATAGATATCCTCTCATACCTTCATAGAGTCTTATGTACATACATGGATAGATAAAAGGAAAGATTACATAGCTAGATGATTAGATGGATATAGAAAGATAGAGAGGTAGCTAAATAGAAGAAAGAAAGGATGGATAGATGGATAGATAGTTAGACAGACAGACAAAATGAGAGGTAGTATCATGGAAAACATCTCAAGCTGGGTATCAGGACACTTGAGTTCCAGTCTTGACTCTGCCATTAACTTGCTTGAGATTTCACTTACTCTCTTAGCCTCCCTAGGCTGTTGCTATAATATAGGGGTGTTGCCAATCAGCAAGTTGGGCCATATTGCTAGGTTTGAATCTCTCAGAGATAACTTTCCAGACCTGTTGTCACTGCCCTTGTTTGCCTCCATTCCTCCTTGCTCATGGTTTGCTAGGATTCTTGGTGAGAGAAGTGCTGTTACTATCCATACTTTCCAATCATACTCCAGTGATGCCAGTGTTCCCAGGAAATGAGAATTGGTTTGGTGCATCTGGGACCACATAACATCTAGGTTCCTTCCAGATAATTTATGATTCACCACACACAAAGATAGCCTCATAAACTTTACCCTTATAATATATATCCTACAAATATAATTCTTGTATGAAAGCCAATCTCTCTAAAACCTGAGGAACAGGCCTAATTTTGTAGTTAAATTTTTTTTGTTTTTGCCCAGCGTAGATAAAGGTGCTCATATCTCAAATCTTAGGCAAAACAATGACATTTGTGAAAATATACATGTAGCTCCAGGTTTGCTTTTCTGTGCTGTATCTTCTCACAGTGAGAAAGGCCCTTAAAGAAACCTGATAACTTCCTACTCTTTTAACCCCAACTCCCTATAAAATAAGAGGAAGTCTGATAATTAGTAAGTACACATCACAAGGTCCTACATCACTATGATGGGGAAAACCTTACGGATTTTGCTGGAGTATCTATTGTCAACTCAACCTTACTAAAAATAATATAAAAAATATATATATTTTTTCAACCTTACTACCTTCCCCTTTTTCAAGTCAGGAACTACATTTCCCAGAATCCCCTTCCCCATATGAATCTGGGTCAAAATCTTCCAATGAGAGAAACTCCTGTGTGAATGGCAAGGTCCAAGAGAAGGAAAGGTCATAATTCTCAGGGTGCAGTTACAGCCAGAAACATGGGTAGATGTGAGGTTCTAAGCAGTTTCCAGGTGAGATTCTTAAGAATTACAGCCATTGGTGCTACAAACTCAGCTGGAGGACAGGAGCTTTCTAGAACTTCTAGGGATTTGCAGTGGCTTTCAAATGCACTCTAAACGAATCACCTGCTTTAGTTGGCAGGCTAAGATCATCACTGGTGGCCTTCCTGATCTTGGTTCCCCCAACTTTTCCAAAGGTTGGCTATGCCTCTAATTCCCTGCACTGAAACCTCTCATACTTGAAATACAGAGAGCGGCTTTTGTTTTCCTAACTGAACATGGACTGTATTGTCATCACCTGGTAAATCTATTCACTGGGTATGTGGAACTGCCTTTATGACATATCTGATCAGCTGGCATTCAACCTGTTCTTAAACACTCAAGGGAATATGGGAATTACTGGCTTCTGAAATGGCCCATTTTGTTATACCAAAAACTACTGCCACGGAGTGGATACCGACTCATAGCGACCCTGTAGGACAGGGTAGAACTGCCCCATAGGGTTTCCAAGGAGCGGCTGGTGGGTTCGACATTTTGGTTAGCAGCGGAGCTCTTAACAACTGTGCCACCACAGCTCCTGGTCCATTACATTATAGAACTGCTCAAATTGTTGTAAAGCAGTATCATAGTGTACAGTAGAATGGGCATGGTTTTTTAAAAAACTGAAAAGGTCTGGCTTTGCATTCTACGTTTGCCACTTATTAACATTGAGCAAGATGCTTAACTTCGCCTCGGTTTTCTGTAACAGTGAGGGCAATAATTGTGCCTACCTTTCAGGGTTGTTATAAGGATTAGATTAAATTTTATAAAGTTTAATTTTTAAACTTTTGAAATCAGGTTTATAAACCACCTTTTCCTTATACTAATCAAAAATCAGCATCTATATAATGTTCATCCTTCAGACCTAATTCTGTCCTTGGAGCCATGCAGACAGGGCCCCATTAGCCCACAGAGTACCTTTGCAGAAATGAAAGAAAGGTGCAAGCTTTCGTCAGACTCAGCCTGGCATCAGGGCAGACAGCTTGGTGAGCAGAGCACAAGCTAGAGCTCAGCTTCCACCTGCCCCTCAACTGAGTGCCCTTGTGCAGGACATGGCCTGTACAACCGTTCACGGTGTCACATCAGGCAGATTTAGTACAATCTCTCATGAAAATTCTTTATGTATTTTAGGACCACTCTCAATTCTCCAACTCCCCTTACCTCTTTTCTCTAAACCTAACATGACCAATTGGCCAATGAGGTTTGCCCCATACTGAAATACTAGTACACTTTTCATTAATAAATAAATTAGTTAGAGGTTGGAGGAACTGGAGGCCTAATTACATCAACTAAAGTCATTCACATTAAGGTGTCACCTTAATTGTGCATTTGCATTTTTAAATGTTATTGTAGAGGTTTATTCTCTTGTTAAAGACTGTTGGACATCCGGACATTGTGAGAATGTGGGGAGAGGGATGTGTGTGTGTGTCTCCCGCAGTGTGTGAAAAGCGGAAGGTGAGTGAAATCATAACTTGGCCAGCCAAGCTTCTCCCAAGGGCTTGACTGGTCTCATCCTTTAAGATGACTTACTCGGGAAAGGTGGGGCCCAAGGCTGATATTCACTTCCTCCCAGGCAGCAGGCCCGCTCCTAACATTTCTTGGGCCCAGGGAAAGAGACAAATAGAGACCTGAAAATCATATGTGTAAATATTTAGAAGTTATAAATCAAGCTAAGAAAAAAAAAAAGCTAACAAACTGTTAAATAAAATACATTCTATCTTCTTACCTTAACTAATAAATATTTATAATGACAAAATTGAGAAAATGTGTGCAAAATTATCTTTTTTATATGACTGACAGTCAGCAAAATATGAAAGATGACTGAATTAATTATTATTGTACATGTCTGAGTGCTCTGTTGATGAGCTGGTGATATTTGGATGTAATAAAGACATACATAATTCATTAACAGTTATGTATTTATTACATAAAATTAATTTCTCTTCTGTCATTTCATCAAAATCACTAATTATATTGGTATAATGAAGATCTTCACATAATTCGTGCTACATTGACAGTAATGACAAATTAGACAGTATTTCTTAGGTCATTGTAGTTCTTAGATATATTTTTTATTATTTCAATTTAGAGAAATTTCTTCTCAGGAGGCAGAAGCAACTGGAATTGTCAATAACATTCTTATATCAATACTTAAATTAGGAAATGATATATGGCTTTTACATAGATTCAAAAATTGTAATGGAGTCATGTGTAACAAATTAACATTACTGCAGAAATTATTATAAACTATTTTATTCTCATCAACCACATCACTGTCACTCAACTTGATTTTAACCTACTGTTAAAAGAATATATAGATACATAATTTATGTCATACATACTTATTTCAAATTTTCTAGTGTCATTGTTAGGTGCCATCAAGTAAGTTCTGACTCAAAAAGACACTATAAATAACAGAACAAAACACTGCCTGGTCCAGCGCCATTCTCACAAGCGTTATGCTTAAACCCATTGTTGCAGCCACTATGTCAATCTATCTCGTTGAGAGTCTTCCTCTTTTTCTCTGACCCTCTACTTACCAAGCATGATGTCCCTCTCCAGGGACTGGCCCCATCTCATAACATGTCCAAAGTCTGTTAGACGAAGTCCCCCCATCCTCACTTCTAAGGAGTATCCTGGCTGTACTTCTTCCAAGGCAGATTTTTTCATTCTGCATATTCAGTATTCTTCGCCAGCACTACAATTCAAAGGCTTCAATTCTTCTTCGGTCTTCCTTATTCATTGTCCAGCTTTTGTATGCATATGAGACGATTGAAAATACCATGGCTTGGGTCAGGCGTTCCTTCAGATAATGTTGGGTTACTCTAAAGGAAACAAAAAATTGTAGAACATTATTCAACTTCCTCAAATTTTTCTTCAATTAAAACCATACCTTGATCCGTAATAGCCAGAAACATGGTCTCCATTAAAATAAAAAATTTGAGGTAATTATTTATACCTGGCAAACCCTGGCGGTGTAGTGGTTGAGCTACAGCTGCTAACCAAAAGGTCAGCTGTTCGAATCCTATGTGGCACCTCTACTTTGCCCTTTAGGGTCGTTATGAGTTGAAATCGACTCGATGGCAATGGGTTTAGTTTTGGTTTTATTTATACCTGAACAATCTACTTGATAGGTAAAAATTTTCATGTCATTGCTTTAATGTCCCTATGTTTTACTGGAATATCACTTTTGTTGCATACTTTGCAACAAATAATTTGCAATTATTTTGGTTTAGAAAAACCATTTACTCGAAAATTAAAAAAAAAAAATTTCTTAGTTCTTACAAAAGTGAAGCAATCAAACTGATACCTGTTCCAATTTTTTGTTAGATTTTGGTAATATCAATAACAAGCAACATTTCTCATCAAATAACTATGATGCCATGAGTTCAAAAATTAATTTCATTTTTCATTAAAGATCATGATTCACCTTTTGAGGACCTGTTGTTTCAATTAACTCCTGTGGTGCATCTCATATCTTATCCAAATTAAATTTAATTGCTTTAACAGCATTTAGTCAGCATTCCCATCATGTGTACAAGAGTGATTTTAAGGTCATCACCTTGTCTCATCAAAATGTTCCAGCTTCTGGAAGCTTCAGAAAATATTTTATATAATCATTGAATTAATATTGAAACAATTGAGACCATGTTTCCTAATAACAAAGCCAAAAAAATGTTTTTGAATTTGGGGCCAATATTCTGAAAGGTGGAGTCCCTGGGTGGCACAAATGGTTGAGCATTCGGCTACTAACCACCAAAAAATTGGTGGTTCAAGTCCATCCAGAGTCACCTTGGAAAAAAGGCGTGGTGCTCTGCTTCCAAGAGGTTACAGCTGCTTAAAGCCAATGACTCCATGGAAACTGGTCTGGTAGTTATGTTTCTTGTTTTATTCTGGATGGTATATCTAGCTGTTTATCAACTAATCTCTTAGACCTTGCCCTCAGCAAACTTTTAAATTACTTAAATAAAGCTGAATTTTAAATTTTTGAAAAATTTTAATTACATCTTATTCAAATATTTTTATGAAAGTAGAACTAGTTGCAAATCTAGCGTGAAGCGTCCATCTAGTTAGCAATGGAAAGAATAGGTATCATGCTTCTTGAATGTTACACCTAGACTTACGTACAGTGAAACCTGTGAGAACCGGAACTTGATGGGACTACCTTGTTTTGCTGGGTCTCGCAAGTTTTGTGCCTTTGACAGGGTGCAGTCTTACTAATTTTCTAACGCTCATTTTAGTGGAAAATATTTTAATTTTCTTTCTCTGACAGGTATCCACCTTATACCAGTTTTGGCTTCAGCAGGTTTTACTGTAAAATTTTGACTATTAGAAATTGTTGCAGAATGTTCCTTGTCTGCCCTGTGCAACTATAGTGAATACTGTGCTAATTCCTGAGTACTTGGAACCAGATTGGAACACAAAGAGAAGAAATGGATGCTTGGTACTACTGAGAAACAATACTTTATTGAGCAAAATCTATAGCCTTCACACTATCCGAGAGGAAGGATTTGTTTGACAAAGTAATTTGTCTTTCCTCTTACCTTTAGTGCTCTGCCACTCAAATCCTCCCTGTGCTCCAGAGCAGGGTATGTCTCCTGCCTAAATGGTGGCACAATCCACTAACTCCCATGGCTTCAGACACCGTTAGAGGACAAGGACTTGAGATGCAGAGAGGCATTTTCTGGATCTTGAACTGTGTCAATGTTGAGCACCAATCTCAAGAGACAGAGGCATCTATGTGTTCTTTAATGCATACATTTTTGTGTGATCTGTGAAGCCCGTATTGCCTGGGACTAAGAGCAACACTGCCCGGCAGCTCCCTTTTCTTGGTGGAGGTCTGACTGAGCCTAGCTTGTAGAGTCTGTCTACACCTTAACTCAGGTCACGTGCCCCTAGGCCTTTCTTGCCTGAAGGGCCACTTCTGGTCTCTTCACTTCCCCTTCTAACCATCCATGATCTCTTTTTTCCCCTCCCTCTGCTCCTTCTGCTCCAAGACTTCCAAATAAATCTTTTATGTGTGTGGGGTTTTTGAAGCTGTGTTGGTCAGGATGCATTGCTTTTGAATGGCATGTTGTCCAGTAGGCCCCTAAGTCTTGGTGACTGTATGCACAATTGAACAAAACACTGCCTAGTCCTGCACCATCCCCATGATTTACAGGGGATCAGACCATTGTGATCCATAGGGTTTCACCCCCCCAATTTGATCACCAACATCACATCTAGTTACTTTATTCATTAAAAAAATTTTTTTTATTGTGTTATAGGTGAAAATTTACACAGCAAATTAGATTCCCATTTAACAATTTTTATACAAATTACTCCACGACATTGGTTACAATTTCATAATGCCTCAGTACTCTCGTTATATCCTTTCTGTTTGCTCTTTCCATTGATCTAGCTTCCCTTCCCCTCCTTGCCTTCTCACCTTTGCTTTTGGGTAAATGTGGACTATTTGTTCTCATATAGTTGATTGTTGAAGGGAGCACATTACTCATGGCTGATATTTTTATGTTATGGGCCAATCTATTATTTGGCTGAAAGGCAACCTCAGGGAGTGCTTTCAGTTCTAAGTCAAAAACGTATCTAGGGTGATAGTCTCAGGGGTTCCTCTAGTCTCTATTGGTCCGATAGGTCTGGCCTTTTTTAGGAATTTTAATTTTGTTCTACATTTTTCTCCCATTCTATCTAGGACCTTCTAGTGTGTCCTTGGTCAGAACTGTTGGTAGTGGTAGTTGGGCACCATCTAGTTCTTCTGGTCTCAGGTTACAAAAGGCAGTGGTTTCTGTGGGCCATTAGTTCTGTGGGTTAGTTTTTTCTTTGTCTTTGGTTTCCTTCACTCTTTTTTGCTCCAGATGAGTACAGACCAGTAGCTGTATCTTGACCCATAGGGTTTTTATTGGCTGATTTTCAAAAGTAAATCACCAGGCCTTTCTTCCTAGTTCATCACAGTCTGGAAGCTCCACTGAAACCTGTTTAGCAATATAATAACACACAAGACTCCCTCCCCTTTTCTAACATCCTAGAATGGATCCATCTGGTTATGAAATTTCTGACATGAAAAAAAAGATGGTCTTCATTTAAAGGAGATTCTGCTGTAATTTATAAATCACTATCTTACTGACAAGTCCTGAACACCCTGCCTTTATTACAGAAGGACAGATACACCTCCTTTAGGACAAATCCTTCTTTCTGCTTCCCAGAGTCCAAGAGCTAGGAGAGTTTTAGTAAACAGAACCTTTGTTTCCTGTTTTGTTTGTTTTACGGATTTACTGTTAGGACATTCTGTTGCATGCACCATGAATCCAGTGACCCCACTGAAGTGCTCAATATGAGTGAAAGAGATGTGTGCAAAGTCTGTGTCATTTCTAACTTAAGAAGGGCCCCATGTGCTGGGTTTTGGCTCATCACCCCTCCCTACCAGCTGTAAATGGTGACAACTTAAGCAGCCTTGGAAGCCATATGTTGGGGATGACAGGCCCACCCTGGCTTCATGGAGCAGAGTTACTCCTCCAGCCAGAATCAGTCAGACTGTTCCCTGCGAGGGAAACAAACCTCTATTTCACTTAAATCACTGTATCTGGGCCTCTGTCTTACTGGCAGCTTAGCCTTTTCTGCAGTTAGTACATTTGATTTCACTAGGAGCCCAAAGAGAAATATTTAAAACATTGCTTTACTCTTAATAATCAATTCCTATAAAGATATTTTATTTATTCATTCATTTGTGTCATTAATAAATATGAGCATCTGCTATGTGCCAGGTACTGGGGATATCATAATGAACAGCACAGTCACATTTCTTACCCTCACGGAACTGTATGTTTATGGGAATCAAAGTTAAATAAGCAATAATGCACAACATTAATTGATTGCCATTGTGATCAGTGCTAAGAATAACAGTGCAGAATGCTGTGTGAATGCATGACAAGAGGCTCTAACCTATGAAATACGAAAAGAAATTATGTATTAAGAAAAATAAATGCCCAATGAAAATAACTTCATATTGTAATACTTTTTTAAATTGTGCTTTAAGTGAAAGTTTATAAATCAAGTCAGTCTCTCATACAAAAATTTATATATACCTTGCTATATACTTCTAAATGCTCTCCCTCTAATAAGACAGCACATTCCTTCCCTCCACTCTCTCTTTTCACACCCATTAGGCCAGCTTCTGACCCCCTCAGCCCTCTCATCTCCCCTCCAGACAGGAGATGCCAACATAGCTTCATGTGTCTACTTGATCCAAGAAGCTTGTTCTTCACCAGTATCATTTTCTATCCCATTGTCAGTCCAATCCCTGTCTGAGGAGTTGGCTTTGGGGATAGTTCCTGTCTTGGGCTAACAGAAGGTCTGGGGACCATGACCACTGGGGTGCTTCTAGTCTCAGTCAGACCATTAAGTCTGGTCTTTTTATGAGAATTCGGGGTCTGCATCCCACGGCTCCCCTGCTCCCTCAGGGGTTCTCTGTTGTGTTCCCTGTCAGGGCAGTCAACGGTTGTAGCCAGGGGGCTATCTAGTTCTTCTGGTCTCAGGCTGATGTAGTCTCTGGTTTATGTGGCCCTTTCTGTTTCTTGTGTAATACGTTTTTGTATCTTCAAGAAGAAGTCTTAAGCAGTAAAAAATAGAAATTACTCTGTGACCGTAACTCAGCTTCCTCATGTGTGCAGTTGAGATAAAGGTACTGGTGATTTTTGTATGCTAGTTAGTTTTTTCTCATGTCTCTATCTCCACCAAGGTCATCACATGCATGGTAGGACTGAACTTTTTTTCAACAGATATTACAATGCTGGATTCAAATAAAATAGCCTCTTTGACCCCAAGAATAACCTGAATATGTGTGAAAGGGCATATATGTATTCATGTCTCAATGAGACAAAATGGGCTCGAAGGAGAAGTTGGGCTTAAATTCAAGGTCAACTTGATGTTTCATTTTTTTGTGTTGATCTATTGAAAAAAAAGGCAGAATATCTGACTTTCGGACACTTTGGTAACATACTGGTGACTTAAAGGTAAATTTCATGAAGTGCTTTGAGGGTTTTGGAAGTTAGAGAGACCCAAAATAATAGAGCTGGGGCAAAGCTTCCTGAAGATGAGAACTTGGGACAAGTGAAGTTTTTGTTTGCTGTGTGCCGGCTGTCCTCTTGCTCCTCTGCACTCCTCCCATGCAGACAGCACAGAAAGCATGCTGGGCAGCCAAAACGGAGAGAACTTGAAGCTTTGTACTCATCAGAAGCTGGAGAGGCAGTACAGCATCATCAATAAGCACACAGACACTACAGCCAGCCTACTTGGTTTGAAGTCTGGCTCTGGCACTTACTAGCTGTCTGATCTTGGAAAATTATAGCCTCTCTGAGTTTCAATTCCCTCATCTATAAAATGACAATACTAGCAGCATTGACCTCATAGGATGGTTGTGAGGATTAACTGAGTTGTAGCACTATCCTTAGAATAGTGCTGGGTACCTGGCAAGTGTTTGTTAATAGCTATTTCTATTACTCTCATTTGCATAAGACTTTTTTACTTACTGTTAGAAATTAATGTCAGGTGAACCCATCAACAAAGGGGGTGCATAGAGGCAGAAAAAGAGAAAATGCAGAAGAGTTCTTTGAATAAGCAGGTGTTCGGTTCTCAGAGAAAACTCTGTTTCATGCCAGACCCCAAAGCTCTACTTGGCTTTGCCTTTTGCCAGTTAGGAAAATGAAAGAGAAATGTCACTCCTTGTTTCCTGTTCTCTATCTTGGTTAAATTTGGACTCCTGTATTTGAAGTATGGCTAAGGTCCAAGTAAGTCTTCCCACCAAAGCCTACCCTCCGCTTGAAAATTCATCCTTCCTAGTCTTGTTTTTCTGGCATCATCGGAAAGAATTTAAAATCTCATCAAAAGCACCAGCTTTTCCCAGCAAGTCTCACATCCCCAAAGCCAAGTTTAATCACACCTCTCACTGAAAAGGAACCCACTTTCCAGAAAGAGAGGGGTGATGGTTCCTCAGCCCAGCGTAAATTAATATCACAGCTGCCACTTTCAAAAGGAAATCAAAACCAGCTTCTCAGTTTGTAAACATAAACTTCACAGACCCACTGTAGGATAGAGTGTTCCTAAGTATTCCGAATTTGCAACATCCAGAAAAACCTCCGGAGTGTTATTTACAGCATTTGCTTCATAGGGAGGAAAATTAACATTTCAGCGGTTTAGGGAACAAACACACATGTAGAAAAGAAAGCAAGTAAATTATTTAGTGATTACTTTTTAAAAATATGTCACTGCACAGAAAAGTGGAGATACAATCAAGGCCCGTGTCACCGTATGACATGTCTTCATTATCACTTCAGTGGCAGTGAATCCAGGGGGCGGGACCACAAACTCTATGTCTTCCACGTAACACTTCCTAAAAAATAATGACTTTGGTCCTCGAAGCCCCCACCCCAATGTTTTAGAAAATATTGTGTTGTGGCCTTAAAGAAGTGCTTATTTTGTATCTCATTTGATGTGCTATTTTCAGCTGTAATATTGAATGAGAACCTATCTGCATTTCACCATTTCTGATGCAGTTATTACTAATAATGTATTCTTCCTGTCTTCCACTTTAAAACACACACACACACGCAAACGTTTACACTGGGATAAAATGAAAACACATCAACGGAAAGATTGTCTGTACTTGGCAATGTCGAGTGAATTTTAAATTTCCCTTTGCGTGATGCAGCAAAGAACTCCGAGGGCGGATAAATGCTTTTCAGTGTATCACTGTATTACTTCAGTGTATCACTGTATTACTTCAGTGTATCAGAACATGGCTTTGCCGACAACAGCTGCAGCAAATTCCCCTGACTGAGAAGAATTACAAGTATTATCACCTAGATCATTAAACTGGGTTCATAGTTTGCAGAACGACTTCAATCAATTCATCTAAGATAACTTGAAGCCAGCTGGACCCCCTCAGTGAGAACTTGACTTAATTGGCCAATAAGTGGTTGGAAAAGGTGCATGCTATTTGATAAAATTACTGAGTGAGCAAGTGATTACAGTTTGGAGAAGCGCCGAGGGTAGACTGCAGGTCAGCCCTTTTGGGGAGGGCTAAGTTAATGTCCACTATTAAGTGCTGCTGTGAAAAATGGTGGCTTGCTTGGAGCTCAAATGGAAAACAGGATCCAGGTCAGGCTTCAGCTGATGGAGTGGGTGAGAGGCACACATTTATCATTAATTTGGTCTCATTTCTGCCTTGGTAATAGTCCCACACTAACCACCCTGGCAGTTGCCTGGTTTTCTATCCCCCTTTCATTTTATTGGCACACACAACTGAAAATATTCCCTGAGCCCACAAACCCAACTGGAAGAGGAAAAAAAAAAAAAAACAAACACTTTTTTCTCAACAATGTCTCAAGCGTCTTTTCTAGAAAAAGGTTAAAGAATCAAGAAGTTGAAGAACATACCATTTATACATACGTATCGATAATTATTCTCTCCCTCTAGTGAGGTGACTGGACTATTACTGTTTGCATGTTAGATGTCTACATTTAATCAGCACCGTTTAAGAAGCTGGGAAAGTCAGGACTGGAATAAGTTACCGGTCTGTTGGCAGAAATTTTTAAATAAAAACAACTCTTTGTGTTGAAACAAAGGTTTCTTAACATATTGCTTCCGTGGCATTTTTTTCCCCCTGCCACTAAACATTTTAGCCAGTTTGCAAAAAAAGAAAACTTTTGACAGATTTAGTTCAAGATTTCAGGTTAACAGACCTGCAACAACACATTGTCACTTGAATTATTGGTGTTAGACAATAATGTGGTATTATTCAGGGGGAAGTCCCAAGATGATGGTTTCAGTGGGCAGCACGCTCATCTATTCTCACCCAGTAATCTACTCATTTCATGGATGTTTACCAAATGATGTAATTTAACTAAATAATAATCATCATTAGGGTTTTTAGAAAGTAGAAAAACGGACCTAATTTAAAATAAAGCCACAGTTTGATTAGCCAGTTGGAACTACAGCCTAAGCTAACCTGCCTGGTGATTGTAAGATAAATGAGTTCATCAGCTTGCAAATACCAATTGCATTGTTGGTATCCCTTCAACTCGTTAACTTTTGGGAGTATGACCAGCGTTTGTGGCTTTACTTTGCTCATTAGTATGTCATCTGAGCAGACAGAACATTCTAGCAAGCTGTGGAAGAAGTCTGTACATGGCACTGTTGGAACGACTGTGCTTACTCCACTCTGGCTGCAGAGGCCTTCTTTCCAAATGGGAAACGTAGTCCCACCTAGGAGTCCTTCCACTGGCTGTTCCCTCGGCCTGGAATGCTCCTCCAGCCTTCAGACCTGTGCTCACATGTCATACCCTCAGACAGGCCTTCCCCAGCCACTCTATCTAACATAGCTACGCACCATCATTCCCTATTCCTCGCCCTGCTTTATCTCTGTCATTGATAGCTGCCTTCAAGTTGGCTCCCAACTCACAGCGACCCCATGCACAATGGAACAAAATGCTGTGCCACCTCCGTTGTAGATTACAGACTGGACCATTATGATCTACAGGGTTTTTCATTGGCTGATTTTTGAAAGTAGAATGCAAGGCCTTTCTTCCTAGTCCATCTTACTCTAGAAACTCCACTGAAACCTGTTTAACAACATGCAAGCCTTCACTGACAGACAGGTGGTAGCTGCATTGGCCAGGAATCAAAACCTGGTCTCCCACACAGAAGGCGAGACTTCTACCACTGAACACGCTTGCTTTATCTCTGCTGATATGATATCGTATATTTATGTGTTTATGTCTCTACCATTAGAATATGAGCTCTATAAAGATCAGGGTATGGTTTGTCTTATTCATATCTATATCCACAGTGCTCGGCATATATTATATTCTCAATAAAAAGGAATGAATGAACATCTTGTCTAAGAGCACCTAAGAATGTCATCATAGGTTGCCGTGGAGCCAGTACACGTTCAGCAGGGGCACTCCCAGCTGAAAGTTTGCCTGTTCTATAACCAGGTAGTTTAGGAACCGATCTAGGATGATTTCATTGCTGTGGAGCTCAAGATCCATACTGCCCCCAGCACTCCTCCACAGTCCAGTTTATTCCTCTTGGAAGCTTCTCCCCACAGCTCTTGTTGCCTTCCATCTCTCCAGGCCTCCCCCACCCTTGTTGCTGGTCAGCTCTCCTCCTCTGGCCACCATGTGTCATTTGACATTCATCATGTTCTGTCTTCATTTCCTTAATTGTTTCATACGCCTGTGTCATTTTCCCAATTAGTTTGTAAGCTCATTAAGGGAAGACATAGGCTTCACATAACGTTTCTCGATCTTCATTGTTTCCAGCCCAGAAAAGGTACACAATAAATATGTATAAAATGCGACATATCTTCAGGTAGAAGTTGTGTTATTTTCCCAGCGCTGCAGTGACAAAATTGAGTGGCTTTAAGGACGTGAATGTATTATCTCACAGTTCTGGGGACTGTTGTTGGTTGCCGTTGAGCTGGCTCCAGTTCGCGGATACCTTATGTACAACAGAACCAAGCATTGCCCAGTCCTGTGCCATCATCACGATTGTTGGTTTGTCTGAGTCCAGCATTGCGGCTATTGTGTCAACCTATCTCATTGAGGCTAGGAGTCCAAAATCAGGGTGTTGGCACAACCATACTCTTTCTGAAGGCTCTAGGGGAAGATCCTTTCTTATTTCTCCCAGCTTCTGATAAGCTCAGGCATTCCTTGGCTTGCAGCTGCAGCATAACTCCATCTCTGCCTCTTTCTTCACAGGGCTGTCTTCCCTCTGTCTCTGTCTCTTCTCTTTTATAAGGGCATCACTCAGATTGGAATGGGCTCTACTCTACTCCAGTATGAACTCATATTAAATGATAACATATTCAAAGGCTCTATTTCCAAACAACGTCACATTTATAGGTACCAGAGATTAGGGCTTCAACATACCTTTTTGGGAAACACAGTTCAATCCATAATAGAAAGAATAGATAGAAGCCATTCATTTCGTAGAGGAAAACCAGCTGACACTTACTGAGGGCCTAACTCGGCCAGGCAATGTGCATTCCACTTACTAAGTCCTCCCAGCAGCCAGAGAGGTAGTTTCTATCGTTCCTTACATTTTACAAATGAGGAACATGATGCCTAGAGAGGGGAAGGGCTTGGACGAGGTGCCATGAAGACTGCATCTGGATTCAAACCCAGGTCTTTCTGTCCCAGAGCCTGAGCTCTTAAGTGCGTTGCTCTGCTGCCCCTATGACTTGCAGCCGCTGACTTCTCTGTGACTCCTCTTTACTGAGGCCTCAAACCTCACAAGGACAAATTGCAAGTCAAGCATACTCTGCAAGTTTATGCTTTAAAGTCTTTACTGTATATTTATCAGAGTTATGAACTAGGTCTGACTAATGGGAAAGCAAGCTGTTTTCAACGCTGCCACTTATAAACCGACATCTTATGAAAGCTCAGCCTGCTTTGGTTTTCTGAATAGACTTTCAGCTCCACACCCCTCATCTCCTGGTTCTAATTTTTTTTTTTTTTCCCCCAGAGTGATTTGAAAGAAAAATAGCCAGAGGGCGGGGACTCGTCTTTACAAGCTTTGGGATGGCCACATTGTTGCTCTGTCAACTGTTTGAAATGGAAATCGCCTTCTGAGTGGGAGCGCGAAGTGGAGGTTATGATTTCCTCCGTCCATCATTTATTTCTGGAGCATTTCAGCGAAGAGTTAAATCAGGAAGCACTGGACTGGTGCACATATTTTTCTCTTACCCTGCGATCTTTCGGGTGAAAGGGCAGCACTGAATTAAGCATTTAGTGTATTCAAAATCTCTGACCCGGAGCTGGAGCCTGAAAGCATCATTGATAATAGGGTTGGAAGCCATTATACTTTCTGGGTACTTACCTCATCCTGCCTTGGACAATCTACTCCAGGAGTCATAATTATCCCACTAGGAAAACTGTCCCATTGTCTGCGAGTCTTTACTAGCAGGAAGTTTTTCTTGCTCTCTCTGACTGTATCCCTCCTCTGCAGGGCCCATTATTTCTCTTTTAATTAGTAGCGCTTGATATAAATAGCCCCTTCTCTTCATTTATGTGGTTTCATTTACATAACTACGCAGTACAATGTTCCTACTTCCTACAGGCACCTGTTTTAAAGGCTGGGAAAGAGGATTGCAAACCACAGGCTTCAGTTTCTCTTTTAGGCTTGATTCCACCTTACACAGATGTATAAGACAAAGACCTTCATGTTGTTGGTGGACCCTCAGAAACATGAAAAATCACGCTGTTTCCCTAGGAATGGATATCCATACTGACTGGCTGGCAGGGAGATAGACAGGAAGAAGCTACCCAAATTACCAAAGAGCTCAGTTGTTGAAGTGGTCTAATGGAGTCTTCTCTGGACCAGATGCCTTGTAAGTCCTGGGGATATAGCGATGAACAAGCCAGATGCAGGCCTTGCCCTCATTGGGTTTACAGCCTAGACTCTAGAGGAGAAAAACTTGAACTGAGGCTCCAGAACTGTCTTCTCAAATGTTAATGTGCACACAAATTTATGGGGATTTTGTTAAAAGGCAGATTCTGATTCAGTAGATCTGGGTAGTGCTGGAGAGTCTACATTTCTAACAGGCTTCCAGGTGATGTTGATGCCGATGGCTCAAGAACCAGTCTTTGAGTAGAGAGGCTCAAAGTAGACAGAGTTGAGTTCTAGATTACTTCTGCTACCAACCAAATGTTTGACATTTGGGAAGATTCCATAAAAAAAGGTTTTATCATCTGGTAAATGGGGCTCTAATTTTCACTTCGTTGAGCTATTGTGAGGTCAAATAAATGTAAAATAATTTGATAACATTTTATGTGCTGTATTATAAGGAAATGATATTCCTGTACCTAATGCCTTTGTGAGCTGCAGTGACTATTATGGAAATCTGGAACAACATTGTTTTGAACAGTGATCATTTCACAGCTCTTAAACTGGGCTTTAAACACATATCTTTAATTTTAAGACCAGTGGAGTTGTGTTTCCAAGTTACAATGTGATAGCCTTGTAACCTCAACCTAAGAATGCCAGTAAATTTCCATTAGTCCTTAAACTAACCTAAGCCAGATTTGGCCAGCTCCCCATGCAAAGAAGGGCCAACTGTGACTAACTGACTTCAACAGCGGAAGCAGCAACAGGTGGAATGAATCAGAAGGAAAATCAGCACTGACCCTATTCTGAAGTGAGAGGTCTGACAAGAACCATGTTACCTCCTGTTTCCTGGCCACCTTCTAGAATTTTCTCTCCCCAGTACACCTGTGCAGCCTCCATCTTGCTGCCCAAATCACATATAACCCCTGCTTCACCGCATCTTGGGGAGCCAGATCTGAGGAACTTCTTCCTGACTTCTTGCTCTGTACATTGCAATAAAGTTACTTTCTCAAAGACCAACGTCCAGCTAATTGGCAAGGCTGAGCACACGGGACAAGGACCCACCTTCCTGGGGTTGGTAACAGCCTCAATTGGCTAAAGCACTGGGACATGTTGATTTCACTTCAAAATATCATTAGCAGCAGACATCGCCATAAAATGGACTTTGAATGAGGCTTAAATTTTGGGGTATTGTTATTAGAAAAGATTAGGATATCTAATTGACTAGGAAACATCGATATTGTGTGCAAGTTTAAATACATTTTCAAGCACTGATTTCTCTGTTATTATAAAGTGAGGCTAAAAGTGAGGGTTTTGGTTTTGCTACTTATGAGCTGTGTAACCTCGGGCAATTAAACTCTTTGAACCTAAGGTTTCTCAACTTTGCAAAATGGGCGTAATAACACTACCCTATTAAGAATGTTGGTAGAATTAAATAAGCCAACACATTACAGAACTCAGGTACAGAGCAAACGAATATCATTGCCTACTTCTCCTTACCAGTGTGTGAAAGAATTAAATGTGGCCTTGCTCTAAGTCAGCCTTGATCTTACACATATTTTGGTTCTTCCTTTAGCCAGGAGCTCTGTGTTGGGCTTATGCCACCTTCTGTGGGTTCCTATTTAGATTGTGTGCTCAACTCCAAGAAGAACCAGGGCTATTCTAAACCCAACCTTAAAGAAACTGGTCTGGCTGATAGTAATGATTATCTGTAGAACCCAGAGTCATATTCTCCATGTAAAAGCTTGTAATAAGATGGAGAAGGGGGAAAAATGAACTATTGAATCTATTGATGGGCACTGTGCTAATGAACACCATATAAACACCATCTATGCCATTACCTCCATCTTTCAGATGAGAACACTGAGGTTCAAGGACCTTGTTATGGATTGAATTGTGTCCCTCAAATATATGTATTGTAAGTCCTAACCCCTATACCTGCTGTTATAATCCCATTTGGGAATAGCTTTTCTTTGTTATGTTAATGAAGTATTACTGTAGGTTGTGTCTGAGTCAATCTCTTTTGAGATATAAAAAGAGCAGTTTAGGCATGGAAGGGCAAACCATATGAAGATTGCCCAGGAGCAGAAGCTCAAAAGGGACAAGGACTTTCCTTCAGAGCTGACAGAGAGAGAAAGCCTTCCCCTAGAGTTGGCACCCTGAATTCGGACTTCCAGCCTCCTAAACTGTAAGAAAATAAATTTCTGTTTGTTAAAGCCACCCATTTGTGGTATTTCTGTTATAGCAGCACTAGGTAACTAAGAGATGTTAGGAAGTAACTTGTCCCAAGAGTTTACAGTTAATCATGACAGAGCCGGTATTTGAGCCTGACCACTTGACTTCAAGGTACATGATTTTAAAGCCATTTTCATATACTTCAGCTTACGTGATACTCACCCAGTGTGACGGAAGTGTATCTGCACCTTGCTTCTGGTGTTACTTAGGGAGTCTCTTCCTGTGCCCAAGTGTCTTAAGAGGTCATCAAGGTCAAAGGGGCCTGGAATTATCTGCTGTCTCAGTGTTCACAGGATGGCATGGAAAATGGGCCTGTTGGTTGCTGTGACTTACCTGTCACCCCTCTCCCCTTTCCTGGGCATTACCATGCAGAGTTGGGAATAGGGTGACCACATCTCCTTGGATGTTGCAAGCTGCATTCAGTCCTTTCCCTGTCTGATAAACTATGTGATAGAGACGGGGGCGGGGAAGGAAAAAAAAGAAGGGAAATTGTACCCAGACCCCTGCCAGCTTGCCGGCGGCAGCACAGAAGCACAGAAGCACCACACATTGGGCATTTTATCGGCATTCCTGGGATTTTCAGTTTAAAAGAAATTTTTTTTCCCCCTACGTGGAAATAATGGGGAGCCAGAAAATAGTCTAAAAGCACATTACTAGGGAATTGTTTCTGCTGTGTTTATGACTGTTCTTAATGTTTTATGAATATGCTTAAAAAAATGCTTGGGCATATTTCCTTGGGCACTCTAGTTAATTACTTATTCCGAGTGCTTCGACTCCATTCCTTGCAAAATGTGTTGTGCATTAATTCTGATTATGTACAAAAACCCACCTGCAAGGAAAAACTCTGACTCAGTAATGCTGATAAAATGAGCAGCCCTCCTGGGGCTCCACTGAGAGAGAGGATACTGGACAGAATTAGAATCTTGTAGCTAAGGCTATTCATAATGTCATTAACATAAAGGCAATTAAATGAGTTTTTAACCTACAACCCTTTATTGTTATTAATGAACATTAGAAAAACACAGGAGATAAAATTGGTAATTATCTCTGCACCAAGCTATGCAATAATGTGTTTAAATATAAAAACAAAACAAATGATTATTGTTAGTATTTTCAGTAGCAGAAACCCCAGGAGCAGCTCCGTCATATTTAATCACATGGGCCCACACCAAGAGGGTTAATTAAAAGAGGGCTTTACCTTCTATGTGCCTGGTTATTCAGCTTAATATGGAATCAACAAATGCAAATGAAAATTCGCAAAACATCCGGAGCAGTTGTTTCTGCCTGTGGGTTAACCACCTTTACAGAATTGCACACTGATTCCTTCTCCTTTCTGAAAAAATTACTACACAATGCTTTTCAAAGCCCATCCCAAGAACAACTGCATAAATTCAGGCTCATCGCCTAAGCTTACCGTTCAGTAAAAATAATTTAAGCGTTTGAAAAAGACATGTAGATTTAAAAAATAAAGGTAAGTAAATGAGATTTCAGCACGACGCTATATTCAAAGAGCCTCCAGTTTAATTTTTCCTTTCTTTATGCAAACTATAACAGCCTATAAATAAGCCATTCTAGACAGGGCTTGTTTAGGAGGACGCAGTACTTAATGTATGGTGAAATACCCTGTATCTAATAATAGTTTCCAACTAATTAATTCAGTTCGTATAGCTTACAATTTAAAATGTTCGTATCACATTCCTTATAATTTGTTCCAAACTGGTTTTGCTTCCAAAGTCCATTTTTAAGATGAGACATACCTCTAATTTGCATCTACAGTGTATTTCAGGGCAAATAATACTGCACAAGTGTGACCTTTGGAAACAGATTTTAAACAACTGCCAAATGGCAAAGCAAGTGCTTTTTGTGTTCACCTGACTTCTCCATACAGCCAATTCTACAAGAGAAATCACTTTTGCATTTTTTAAAAAAGGGCGTTTTATAAAATAACTGTAGCAACCATTGCTTGCATTTGTCTAGTTCTTTCTTTACAGTGTACAAAATATTTTTTACAATGTTGTGAGATACTGAAGTGAAAATTATGATAATCTGCACTTACTTTCCTACGCCTGCTCTGTCTTAACATACATATGTGCATACATACATACATATACACACACATACACACACATACATACATACACACACATACATACACATATACATGCATACACAGAGCTTCCCTATGACATGCACTCCACATCCTGTACCCTCAAGGGTATGGAAAATTCAGCCAAGCACTAGAATCAGAATTTAGATGTTGGAAATAATAGAGATGAATTTTCCTTTCTTACACGTTGATTATACCTCCCCAAAGCTGATGGGGCTCAGATTTTAAGGTCAAAACTGAATCCCACATCGTCAGCCTCCTGATAGATAATTAGAGAGAGGCGAGGGCTGAGTCAAGTTATCCAGGACCAGCATTAAAGGCACAAGGCGAGTCCTCGATTCTCTCTAAGCTGCAGTTTGGAAGAAAGGAGACAGCAGTGTCATTCTTATAACCTGTCCCCTCCCTTCCACTCCAGCTCTGTAGGCTGTTCTCCTAGCTCAACTAGAGAGCAAAGCTGTAGACCAGCTGCAAGGGCACACACAGCTGAAAAGTCTCCTCTACACAGTCCCACAGCCAGTGGCAGGGAAGTCTGCAGCGTTTACCTCCTAAGTAAGAGATAATCAATCCCATAAAAGGCCAAGATACCCCCTTTGTCACTGGTCATCCTTCAGTCACTGTCCTAACCTGGGACCGAGTCACAGCACATGGTGCTTCCTTGTGATTCAGAAAGTCAAGCTCATGTGACTCAGACAGTTGGCAGTGGCATGTAGAGGTGGGCTTCTGTTTACAGAATATTCAGAATATTTGTCCTCTGAAACTCTCTTTTCAGACTTAGAGAGAGGCGGTCAGTGACTTCCACCTTAAACTGAGAAACGTTTCTTCCTGCACACTGAGCTATGGGGTGGGGTGGGGGAGTATTCATTAACACCATTTGCATTTTCAAGTTCCATTATTCTGATCCCTCAGAACATGCTGCCCGGCTGGTGCCTCTGCCATGTGGCAGCCGCAAGCTCAAGGTCAACCTCCGGCTGTTAGCCAAACAATTGGGAACCAGAGCACACTAAACTTCCCCCTTTCTTGTCACCCTCCCTGGCTATTAACCACCCCTCGGGCACCCTCAAGGGCCGCAAATTTTCTCCTGGCGCCTCCCTTGACTTGTGAGAATTCTAGAGGCCTGAGAGGTGAGTGATGAGCAAGCACAGGGCCATATGCAGGGCCTTTGATGATGTGACATCAGACAGCTGAGGGAGGAGGGACGGTGGAGGGTGGCTGCTGTATTGTCGACCCTTTGATTTGACTCATTCTGGCTGCCCTGCGTGGCTGCTGCCAGTGGGCCGGCCAGAGAGAAGGTGGCCAAACAGCAGAACAATGGCACAGCCTTTCACAGCTGGAAAATCATTTTTAAAGACCTCCAGGAGGCACCAGTTGGTCCTGACAGCTGATATTTGATCTGGGGAGTGCGGAGCAGCTGATGCCAAAGCAGGACTCTCCCGACCAACTCCGACTGCAGGCTATCAAACTGCTGGCTCCTTCCTGTTCCCATCCGCATCCAGGGAAGAGAAAAAAAAACAAAAAAACTCGGGGGTGCCTCCGAGCTAAAGCTGCTGTTTGCCTGCAAAGAGAGAGACACCAGGGCTCCTCTAGCCCTCTACTCATTTTTCCCTAAACTCTCAGAGGATAGAAGATAAATGCTACTTATTAAACAAATTCCTGCAGGAAAGAATGGTGTCAATTTCCCATTCCAGATAGTGAGGAAAATGGGAAAATATTTTGCAAATGGTCCTTTTTGGACAAATTTCATGGGCTTTTTATATATACCCACAAGAGTGATATGCAGTCACTTAAAAGTGACTGTTGCTTTAAAAAAAAAAATACAAGTTGAATACAGTTTGTCTGGAGTCGGTACTGTTTTCCCCTACCAGGTCTAAGTTTAAGTGACTACAATTAAAAGTGGTGAGTGTTATGTTTACAGTGGCCATATAAATTGTCATCTGAACTATGACAATTTTGAGAGTGAAAGGGGGCTATTGATAATAACCAAAAAATAGGCATAATCTGGCACTGCCTTCAGTAAAGTGGGATTTCCAAGTTTTCCTATTAGTTGTTTTCGCAACATCCTTATACTATCATTTTGAGTTAGCAGCAAATATTATCGCTTCTGTTTTTCAGAGAAGAAGGTCAAATATCTTTTCTAAAATATCAGGGTATTAGTCTGATCTCCTCACACTTAAAAGGGAGGAACATTGTAAATTTTAAGCCATGCAGCTAACCATACAAAGCAAAACAGGGACCTGCGTCAAGCTCAAGTTTTAGAAAGAGCACTGGACTAGAAACAGTGAAACTAATCTGCGTGATACTTAATGTTGGGTATACGACATTACCAATTTGTCAAAATCCATAGACCTGTACAACACAAAGAGTAATGTAAAGTACGAATTTTAGTTAACAGTAATATATCAATATTGGTTCATCAGTTGTGACAATTGTACCACACCGATGCCAGAAGAACAAACAAATCAGTCTTGGAAGGAATACAACCAGAATGCTCTTTAGAAATGAGGATGGTGAGATACTGGCTCACTTACTTTGGACCTGTCATCACCAAAAACCACTTAGTAGAAAAGGATATCATGTGTGGTAAAGTGGAGGGTCAGTGAAAACAAGGGAAACCCTCAATGAGATGGGTTAACACAATAGTCACAACAATGGACTCAAACATACCAATGATCACCAAGATGGCATAGCACCAGGCATGTCTGTTATACGTAAGGTCGCCATGCGTTGGAGACTACTCACTGGCAACTAATAACAAATGGTACTTATTCTGCCTGCCTAATGAGAGTGTTGTGAAAAGTAAAATCAGGTGATTTTATGTGAAAGTGTGTTTTATCAGTAAAAGTATGCACCCCAGGGCTAGGGACTTCACTTCTCACTACGGGAAGCTGCTTCCTTTTACAGCAGTGATAATTGCTGTTATAAAATATTTTCTTATGTTGAACCAAAATTCCAATTCCCTCTAGTTGCCACTCTTTGGTCTTAATTCTGCTCCCCAAGCCCTTACCTGATAAGCTTTCTGCCCCACATACTTTCAAATACAGAAGTAGCTCTATTTACCATGTTACAACTCAAAACTTGTTCTTAGATCCACTGTCCCACAAGAAGGGTTTATGTTTGCATAAACCCTGGATGCATTCTCACAAAATAGAAATATGAGTTGATACTTCAAAGCTTTCAAACCAAGCATACCCTTTTCTTTGATGCTATGGTTTTATTGAGCCTCCTTTTCCACCTATAATTCACCTTTATCTAGACTTTATCTGTTGAATGGAGACCTCCTCTCCTGTTGATCTCTGTCAGTGTCATGGAAACTCCTTAGTAGCCATGGTACCTGTACCCCTGGCTTCACTATTCACTGTGATGTTGTAGAGATTTGTATGAACTCCAACCTAGGAATTCTCCATAGCCAGTAACCATCTTCAATACCAATGTATTCACCAAGCTGAGGCTCAGAGTTACCAAATTCTTGGTTTCTACATCACAGCCTGGGACACCCACCTTCTTCCTCTTTTGAGAATTAGAATTGTCTTTGCTTACTTCATAGTAGGTTCTTAAAAATGCTTTATATTAGGTAATGTTCTCCTTTCCCTCCTTGTATCAGTTCAATGAATATCTGAATGTAAAGCATTTCTTTCTCTTTTAAAAGAATGAAACAGGAGCAGAGAGAAATCAGATCCCACCTAAAAGAATAAATAAAATAAAAATTAATAGGACTCACTGCAGTAACATGCAGTAACATAGTATATGACATGCAGTGACATGTCATATACTATAAGGGAGATATAGCAGAGTCAGAAATACAATACAATACACACACACACACACATACACAAAGGAGCCCGAGTGGCGAAATGGTTAAGTGCTTGGCTGCTAACCAGAAGGTCAGCCGTTCAAACTCACCAGCTGCTCCATGGGAGAAAGATGTCACAGTCTGCTTCTGTACAGATTATAGCCTTGGAAACCCTGTGGGGAAATTCTACTCTGTCCTACAGGGCCACTATGAGTTGGAATTGACTCGACAGCATACAACATATATATATAGAGAGAGAGAGAGAGAGCTATATTAGCAGACTAAAACTGTGTGTGTGTGTCTGATGTATAGTTCTCTCCATGTTTTCCTAAACAACAGTATAACCTAGGGGTTAACTCTAGACGCCGGCAGAACTGAGTTTTGCACATGACCCATTTTTCCTACAACTTCATGATGTGCCAAAGAGCAGCAATTATTGTCCTCACTTATTGATGAAGAAAACCAAACCAAGGAACAATGGCCTTGCAACTCCCCAGTCTGTATCAGGACTCACATGTGGCTTGTTCATCCAGTGATTCAATAAACAAGACAAATCACCAATGGGCATAGAATTCTGATTTTAGCAAATTCATCACCAAGTTTTATGCTTATGTATGTGCACACGAAGCACATACAGTCATTCAGCCGTGCCTCAGCGCTCTCAGCTCTCTGTTGATGAGTGGACTCTTCATGATTTGGTGTTCCTGGTCATGCTCTGGGGAAAGCATGGGCAACTTTGGCTGCACTTTTGATGAAATGTCATTTCATGCACAATTCTGGAAAGTTGTACTAGGTGTCCTTTGGCTGTACATATACTGTGTTGCATCGGCACTCTTTCAGTTTGGCTTTGTGAACGCCTATGTCTATGTAGTTGTTTTTTCCATTTTGGTCCTTTGAGTCTTGGTTTAAATTCCTGCCAGATAAACACCATCTAAGTGTCTGGGAGAAGTAATCTTGCCTAGTAAGGTGATGAAATCTCTCTTTAGCCAGCCATTTTCTTTGGCAAATCTGTGTGTGTGTGTGTGAGTGCATGTGTGTGCACATATGTTTATGTATACGCACACACACATGAGCTCACACACACGTATATATATATACATATATATACACATATATATATGAAACTCATTGCCATCGAGTCGATTCTGACTCATAGCAACCCTACTGGACAGAATAGAACTGCCCCATAGAGCTTCCAAGGAGTGCCTGGTGGATTTGAGCTGCTGACCTTTTGGTTAATAGCTGAGCTCTTAACCACTGTGCAGCCAAGGCTCCATATATACATATATACACACACTAACACTTGATAGATGATTTTTGAGCACCTACCATGATTCAGACCCTATGCTAATTGCTGTAAATACCAATTAACATATTTTAAAACTCACGGTGCAGTAGGGGAGGTAAACAAATAAACAAGTACCATAAAAGAGGTAAGAACAGACTATTTGAGAGACACAGTGTACACAAAAAAGACGACTTTATTTGAGCTGGGTCTTTAAGAATAAGAAGAAATATGCTGGGTAAATTAGAAGAGAGAGCAACCCAGTCAGAGAACAATCCGCACAAAGACATGAAAGAGTGTGGCATTTCAGGGAATTTTGGGAAGTTTAATGGGGTGTAGCGTAAGGTACATGACAGGAGGGGAAGGAAAATGAAGCTGGGGAGAGCAGGAAAAATTTTGGTAGGGCTTTGAATATTATGCCAGAGAATCTGAACTTTAATTCGTAGTAAATGAGAGGCTGGTTCAAACTGGGCAGTGATCTGGGGTTGCACATGGTTATGAAATAGACATGAATTCACTGGTTACATGAGGAGTACCCCATTAGGTTACTTAGGAAACTTATATAAAGTATTAATGTTATGAATTGAATTACCACTATGTCCCCCCAAAATATGTGTAGTAAATCCTAACCTCTGTGTTTGTGGTTATAATCCCATTTGGGAATGGGTTGTCTTTGTTATGTTAGTGAGGCAGGATTAGTGTAAGGTGATTCTTGAGTCAATCTCTTTTGAGCTATAAAAGAGATTAAACATGAGAGCAGAGCAGAGATGGGGGAAGAGAGATGCCAAGCCATATGAAGATCACCCAAGAGCAGAAGCTCAGAAGAGTCAAGGACCTTCCTCCAAAGTGCATAAAGAAAGCCTCCCCGCTAGGGACAGCACTCTGAATTCAGACTTCTAGCGTCCTAAACCATGAAAAAATAAATTTCTGTTTCTTAAAGTCACTGACTTGTGGTATTTCTGTTATAGCAGCACTAGATAACTAAGACAATTAACAACTATTACTAAACCTAAAAAAAAAAATTTTTTTTTTTTTTTCCACTAAAGCTACATTGTGTAACTCAGGGTTTCTCACCCTCGGCACTACTGATGTATTGAGCCAGATAACTCTTCATTGAGAGGGCAGTGGTGGTTCAGTTGTAGAATTCTTGCCTTCCACGCTGAAGACCTGGGTTCAATTCCTGGCCAATGCACCTCAAGCACAGCCACCACTCATCTGTCAGTGGAGGCTTGTGTATTGCTATGATGCTGGACAGGTTTTCATGGAGCTTCCAGGCTAAGACAAACTAGGGAGAAAAGCCTGGAGATCTGCTTCTGAAAATCAGCCAATGAAAACCCCATGGATCACAACTGTCCAATCCTATTGACTATGGTGTTGCCAACTCAATGGCAGCTAACAACAACTCTTTGTTGTAGGGGAATGTCCTGTGTTTTGTAGGATGGCACCCCTGCCCCTAGTTGTGACAACTAAAAATGTCGCTGTTGTTGTTAGGTGCCGTCAAGTCGGTTCTGACTCATAGTAACCCTATGTACAACAGAACAAAACACTGCCCTGTCCTGTGCCATCCTCACAATCGTTGTTATGCTCGAGCCCATTGCTGCAGCCACTGTGTCAATCCATCTCACTGAGGGTCTTTTTGCTAGCCCTCTACTTTACCAAGCATAATGTCCTCCAAAATATGTTAGACGAAGTCTCACCATCCTTGCCTCTAAGCAGCATTCTGGTTGTATTCTTCCAAGACAGACTTGTTCATTCTTTTGGCAGTCCAGGGTGCATTCAATATTCTTTGCCAACACCACAATTCAAAGGCATGAATTCTTCTTCAGTCTTCCTTATTCATTGCCAGCTTTCACATGTGTATGAGGCAATCGAAAACACTGAAACCACATGGCTTGGGTCAGGCGCATCTTAGTCCTCAAGGAGACATCTTCGCTTTTCAACACTTTAAAGAGGTCTTTTGCAGCAGATTTGCCCAGTGCAATGAGTCTTTTGATTTCTGGACTGCTGCTTCTGTGGGCGTTGATCATGGATCCAAGTAAAATGAAATCCTTTGACAACTTCAATCTTCTCTCTCTTTGCAGCTGTTTCTTCTCATTTTGAGTTGTGCCACGTCACCAAATGAAGGTCCTGAAAGCTGACTCCAACCATGTCATTAAGGTCAGCTCTACTTTGAAGAGGCAGCTCTTCCCCATTCATATTTTGAGTGCCTTGCAACCTGAGGGGCTCATCTTCTGGCGCTATATCAGACAGTGTTCTTTTGCTATTCATAAGGTTTTCACTGGCTAATTCTTTTCAGAAGTAGACCACCTGGTCCTTCTTCCTAGTCTGTCTTAGCCTGGAAGCTCTGCTGAAACCTGTCTGACTTGGGTGACCCTGCTGGTATTTGAATACTGGTGGCATAGCTTTCAGCGTCACAGCAACATGTAAGACCCCATGGTACAACAAACTGACAGACACGTAGGGGAAAAAGTGTTCCTAGACATTGCTAAAATCACCCCCAGGTGAGAACCACCGGTGTACCCAATGGGGTAGATACTATGCTGGGAAATCTTCCAGAGACAAAGTGAAAGTATAGAGTGAGATGCAGCTGCCCAAAGCAGCATCTGGCTAAGCACTGAATATGTTTCTATGATGAATTCTGTGGGTTCACAAAAAGGCAAGAGCAGAAACACACATCTGAAGCCTAATCAGATAGAGGCAGAACTTTAAGTGTCGGTAGGAATTGACATTGAAAGAGTGTATGGTGTGATCTATCTCTTAAAACAGTGGCTCTCAAAATATTGTCTAGGATGCCTGGGGGTCCTCCGGACAAATTTAGGGGGGTTGTGAGGTCAAAACTCTTTTTACAATAATATTAAGCTCTATTTACTTTTCCATTCCATTCCCTCGTATGTCTACAGTGGAGTTTTCCAGAGACCACATGACATATGATGATGTCGTCTCTCTGACAGTTAATGGAAGGTGTCCTTGTACATTATTGAGTTTAAAATTTTCTCAGTTTTCATTTCTAATATGGTAAATATAGATAGATGTAACCAACATAAACAAAACTCTTTGGGGGTCTCAGTACTTTTTAAGAGTGTTAAGGGGTCCTGAGACCAAAAAAATTGAGAACCACTGCCTTAAGACAGTCTACTAAAAGGCACATTTCACTCTGACTGACCAACGTGCACCAGCCATGTCACCTCAGTAGCCCACAATGGATTACTGAGGCCTTTTCATCCTCTTGGCTCAAAACCTGCTCTGTGATTGTAATTCAACTTCTCTATTGATAAGAAGTCATTGTTCTGTCTCTTTCTCTTTTTGTTGCTGACAGGAAATTATTTTGTTCATAATTGTAATGTTTCCTCAATCTTATGTCTCCCAGTTTTCAAGACCTCAGTTAAAAACACAGTCCATACCCCTTAAAATTCTACAAATATACTTACATTAATGTTATTCTAAAAAGCATTTAAATTAAGTCAGATCTCCATATCTTTCCAAACAAGACACAAACCTTAGAACAATGTATCTTTCCTCAGAATTATCTACCCCTCCTTTCCAATGTATGGCTCATTAGCTGTCTGCAATTTTAGTTCCAATTTGTTTTAAACATAAAAATTAGTATTACTATTGATATTACTTTATAGTTATTACTTATGTAGATTTGTGAGAACCTGAGGATTGTAAATTTTCAGCACCGTGTTGTTCTTGTTAGGTGCTGCTGAGTTAGTTTCAACTCATAGAGACTCTGTATACAACAGAACGAAACACTGCCCAGTCCTGCGCCATCCTCACAATCCCTGCCATGTTTGAGCCCATTGTTGCAGCCACTGTGTCAATTCATCTGGTTGGGAGGATCTTCCTCTTTTTCACTGACCCTCTACTTTACCAAGCATGATGTCCTTCTCCAGGGAATGGTCCTACCTGATAAAATGCCCAAAGTACGTGATACAAAGTCTCGCCATCCTCATTTCTAAAAAGCATTCTGGCTGTACTTCTTCCAAAAAAGCCACTACCATGGAGTTGGTTCTGACTCATAGCAACCCTACAGGATAGAGTAGAACTGTCCCATACAGTTTTCAAGGAGCCTCTGGTGGAATCAAACTGCTGACCTTTTAGTTAGCAGTGGTAGCTCTTAGTCACTATTCCAAAGGGACATTCATTCTACTGGCAGTGCATGGTACGTTCAATATTCTTCACCAACACCATAATTCAAAGGCATAGCTTCTTCTTCAGTCTTCCTTATTCATTGTCCAGCTTTTGCATGCATATGAGGCCATTGAAAACACCATGCCTTGGGTCAGGCTCACCTTAGTCCTTTAACACGTTAAAGAGTTCTTTTGCAGCAGATTTGCCCAGTGCAACACATCATTTGACTTCTTGACTGCTGCTTCCATGGGCATTGACTGTGGATTCAAGTAAAATGAAATCCTTCACAATTTCAATATTCTTTCCATTTTTCAGGGTGTTGCCTATTGGTCTGGTTGTGAGAGCTTTTGTTTTCTTTACACTGAGGTCTAATCCATACCGAAGGCTGTGGTCTTCGATCTTCATCAGTGTTTCAAGTCCTCTTCACTTTCCGCAAGCAAGGTCATGTCATCTGCACATCACAGGTTGTTAATGAGTCTTCCTCCAATCCTGATGCCCTATTTTTCTTCATATAGTCCAGCTTCCCATATTATTTGCTCAGCATACAGATTGAATAAGTATGGTGAAAGGATACAACCCTGATGCACACCTTTTCTGACTTTAAACCATGCAGTATACCCTTGTTCTGTTTGAACAACTGCCTTTTTGTCTAAGTACAAATTCCTCATAAGCACAGTTAAGGGTTCTGGAATTCCCATTCCTTGCAATGTTATCCATAATTTGCTATGATCCACACAGTCAAATGTTTTTGCATAGTCAATAAAACACAGGTAAACATCTTTCTGGTATTCTCTGCTTTCAGCCAGAATCCATCTGACATCAGCAATGATATCCCCGGTTCCATGTACTCTTCTAAATCCAGCTTGAATTTCTGGCAGTTCCCTGTTGATGTACTGCTGCAACCGCTTTTGAGTTCTCTTCCACAAAATTTTACTTGCTCATGATATTAATGATATTGTTTGATAATTTCCGCATTGGGTTGAATCACCTTTCTTTGAAATGGGCACAAATATGGATCTCTTTCATTGGGCTAGGTAGCTGTCTTTCAAATTTCTTGGCATACATGAATGAGCACTTCCAATGCTGCATCTGTTTGTTGAAACATCTCAATTGATATCCCATCAATTCCTGGAGGCTTGTTTTTTGCCAATGCTTTCCATGCAGCTTAGATCTCTTCCTTCAGTACCATCGGCTCTTGATCGTATGCTACCTCCTGAAATGGTTGAATGTCAACCAATTCTTTTTGGTACAGTGACTTCTATCTTCTATCTTCTTTTGATGCTTCCTGTGTTGTTTAGTATTTTCCCCATAGAATTCTACAACATTTCAACTAAAGGCTTGAATTTTTTTTCAGTTCTTTCAGCTTGAGAAATGCTGAGCATGTTCTTCCCTTTTGATTTTTTATCTCCAGATTTTTGCACATTTCATTATAACACCTTACTTTGTCTTCTCGAACCACCCTTTGAAATCTTCTGTTCATCTCTTTTACTTCATCATTTCTTCCTTTCACTTTAGATACTCTATGTTCGACAGCAACTTTCTGACATCGTTTTGGTCTTTTCTTTCTCTCCTGTCTTTTTAATGATCTTTTGCTTTCTTCATGTACGACGTCCTTGATGTCATTCCACAACTTGTCTGGTCTTTGGTCATTAGTGTTCAATTTGTCAAATCTATTCTTGAGATAATTTCTAATTCAAGTGGGACCTACTCAAGGTTGTACTTTGGCTCTCATAGACTAGTTCTAATTTTCTTCAATTTGAACTTGCATATGAGCAATTGATTGTTCTGAAGTAAGCCCCTGGCCTTGTTCCGACTGATGATATTGAGCTTTTCCATCGTCTTTTTCCTTAGATTTGATTCCTGTGTATTCCATATGGTGAGGTCCACGTGTATAGTTGCCTTTTATGTCGCTGAAAAAGGTATTTGCAACAAAGAAGTCATTGCTCTTGCAAAATTCTATCATGTGCTCTCCAGCATCATTTCTATCCACAAGGCCACATTTTCCAATTACCAATCCTTCTTCGTTTCCAACTTTCATATTCAAATGCCAATAATTATCAATGCATCTTGATTGCATATTTGATCAATTTCAGACTGCAGAAGTTTGTGAAAATCTTCAGTTTCTTCATCTTTGGCCTTGGTGGCTGGTGCGTAAACTTGAATAATAGCCGTATTAACTGGTCTTCCTTGTAGGCTTACGGATATTATCCTATCACTGACAGCATTGTACTTTAGGATAGATCTTGAAATGTTCTTTTTGAGGATGAACATGGTGCCATTCCTCTTCAATGTGTGATTCCTGGCACAGTGGACCATATGATTGTCTGATTAAAAATGGTCAATAACAGTCCATTAAATGCCTAAGATATTGATATTTATGCATTCCATTTCATTTTTGATGATTTCCAATTTTCCTAGATTCATATTTCGTGTATCCCACATTCCAATTATTAATGGATGTTTGCAGCTGTTTCTTCTCATTTTGAGTCGTGCCACACCAACAAACGAAGGTCCTGAAAGCTTGACTCCACACACATCATTAAGGTTGACTCTACCTTGTGGAGGCAGCTCTTCCCCAGTCTCTTTTGAATGCCTTCCAACCTGAGGGGTTGGTCTCCCAGCACTATATCAGACAATATTCCACTGCCATTCATAAGGTTTTCGCTGGCTAATTTTTTTTTCAGAAGTGGACCACCAGGCCCTTCCTCCTATTCTGTCTTAATCTGGAAGCTCAGCTGAAACCTGTTCACCATGGCTGACTCTGCTGGTATTTGGATATTGGTGGCATAGCTGCCAGCATCACAGCAACATACAAGCCCCCACAGTACAACAAATGCTTGGGGGTTCAGCACCCTAGTCGGTCTGAAAATGTCAATTTTATCTTCACTCATGAATAATTGGTTGGGCATAGCAATAATACATTTCTGTTTGCCTTGAGTAATGGGTAAAATTATTTTTGTTCCTGTTCATAAGCAGACAAAGAGATTTTGGCTCCCCGCTTCATGTGGGATCCCAGTCCCAGTTTCCTACCATATGCAAGGGGTGTTAGGTCCCAGTTCCCAAGTTGATATGAAGACTTCAGCCCTGGTGTCCACACCCAGTACAAGTGCCTTATGGATAGTGCAGTTTCAGCCCCTTCTAACCACTTGACTTTCTTTCCATTTCTGGTCCATGAAGTTTTTGTTTGTTTTTTCTCCTTTTCCTTTCTTGTTTTAGACTGTGGGTATATGTATGTATGTGTATGTGTGTGTGTGTGTGTGTGTGTGTGTGTGTGTAGAGAGAGAGACAGCCCTGGTGGTGCAGTGGTTAAGAGCTAGGCTGCTAACCAAAAGGCCAGTAATTCAAAACCACCAGCTACTCCTTGAAAACCCTATGGGGCAGTTCTACTCTGTCCTATAGAGTCGCTATGAGTCAGAAGTGACTCGACAGCAACATTTTGATTTTTTTTTTTCCATTTAATACCAGTTACTATCAACTTGACTCTGACTCATGGTGATCCCACATGTGTCAGAATAGAACTGTGCTCCATAGAATGTTCAATTGCTGATTTTTCAGGAGTAAATCACCAGGCTTTTCTTCCGAGGTCCTTCTGGGTAGACTCGAACCTCCAACCTTTCAGTTAGCAGCTGAGTACATAAACATTTGCAGCACTCAGGGATTCCTATATATATTATATATATATGTATACCCAATCCAGTGCCGTCGAGTTGATTCTGACTCATACTTAACCAAAAAAACCAAACCCATTGCCGCCAAGTCGATTCTGACTCATAGCAACCCTATAGGACGGAGTAGAACTGCCCGATAGTGTTTCCAAGGAGCACCTGGAGGATTCAAACCACCAGCCTCTTGGTTAGCAGCCATAGCACTTAACCACTATGCCACCAGAGTTTCCATATGTATACTTAGATATATAAAAAATATTTTAGCTATCATTTCGATGTGTTTCTATATTGGTGAGGTTCCTGCATGTGCTCAATTCACCGTCTTGACTTAGAGGTCTGAGACTGTATCCTCATAATGGAGCCAAGGGGTATATTTACAAAGGCCCAGGAAAATCAAATATTTTTGACTTTCCAAAGCAGGCACAAAACGCAAAGCACCAATTTAGATTTCCTTAAAGGTTCTAAATCAGAGCTGAGCAATGCTGTGTCTAGATTGGTTATCCCAAATTAAATAGGCCTATTTCATTCAAGTGTATGGTCATGTAGGTTAATTAAAAATTGCTCCTATAAAACACAGTCCCCAAGCTTCTACGTAATTTAAATAGGCTGTACATTCATGCAGAGTGAGAATGGCAATTTCAATATTTAATTCTTGTTTCATTAACTTTGAAGGCTAAAAACACATCCTCACCAAGCTGTGAACACTCTTTACGTTGCAAACAACTCACCAAAGGAAACTTGGAGTTGCTAGGTAACTTGGTGCTTGCGGAAAGCTTCTGATAAAATGTATTTAGATCAGATTTCCTGGAGCAGATGGGCAAACTGAAGTGGAAAATAAATTCAAAAGATCTGGTATTGGCTTTTCATGCTAAAACTAAAATCTCCTTGCAGTCAAAGCTCACACAGATCTTTTTAACTGGGACAGGTAGGTTCAACGTGGCCTTGCTGTATAGACAGCACCACATCTCATTCCCTACAGCAGGAAGTCACTCTGAGCTGCATGAGGAAAAAATATTTTTCAGCAACTGGGGAAGATCCCTGAAGAATGAGGCCCACGTGGAGAAGGCCCACGTCTTTGAACATGTCTGCATTACTTACCTCTTCACTGGGTACAATTCTTTCCTCTAAAGCTAATGGACCTGGCTGTCATAGTCTTCTAGTTAGTGCTCCCTGATCTGAATAATGAAATCAAATAATTGAAGTCGGGGTGAGCTGCTGGGAAGTGAAACAGCTAAGCCAGAATCCTCCAGTGTTCAATGGTTCAGGCCAGGAGCTCTTAGAAAACAGAAGAGACTGTGAATTTAGTACAGGGAAAGTACATAATATAATGCAGCTATGAGCAGCACCCAGGAATTGAATTACTACTACTAGAGCTTACATAGGTTCAGAATGAATAGAAGCTGTCAGTTATTTCACAGTATTTTTTTTTTTTTTTTTTGTGTATGTGACCAACAGTATGGGGGTAGAGGGTAAGTGTAGTGGGGGTTATACATAATCATCTCTGAGGAATTCCTCAGGAATCTCTTCCTGGAGGGGAAACTTCAGTCACTGTAAGACCCACAAGATTTATTTCATTACTCAGTTCTCTATAACCTTTTAGAGTTGTGAATTTACACAAAATGATTCAATAGGAATCTGATAATTAATTTATCAGTTCTAGAACCAAGCCCTCACCTCTCTGACTCCATGTACAAAATAAGAGAGAGAAAGGGATTCTCAAACCCCAGCACATTTGTCTCTTGTGCTTCTCTGTGGGAATTTTCACCATGAGAAAAAGGGAAGGGCATTCCAGAAAGAGGAGACACAGTGATGGGAAACAGGTGTAAACAAGAATGGCATGTTAGGTAATCACAGCTAAAGAAAATGGCTCCTATAAGTGGTCGCTGTCTGGCAGGCACAGTACTAGGTTCTTAAGCCACGTTATCTCACTGAATTACCACAGCAAATGTACCCAGACAATATTATTGTTTTCCATTTTATAGGCAAGAAAGCTGAGGCACCAGGAGGCCTAGTCACTTAAAAGCAGTCACACAACTATTGAATGGCAGATCCAAGATTCAAAAGAAGGCCTACTTGATTTCAAAGCTCATACTGTTTCTTTACCAGACCCAAACACAAAGGGTGTTCACACCAGCATTGTTGTAATAAAGAAAAGTTAGAAATCATCTTAAATGTCCATTAAAGGAGGATTTCTTAGATAATTTCTGGTGGAACCACACAATAGAATACCACACACTCATTAAAAACAAAGAGGTAAACCTATCTGAACACAGGAAAAGTTATTCTCAATACTGTTTAGTAAAAGAACACTTATTTTTGAGTGTGAGTGTGTGCGTGTGGTACAACCCTCTTTGAAAACAGGAGCATGTCTAGAAGCATACACAATGTATTGCTGTCCATAGTGAACCTCTAGGCAGTGGGATGGGGAGGAGGGGTTCTTGGTAAAGTGGGAAGGGAAACTTTTACTTTTCCATTCTAAGCTCTCTGATTTTATTTTTATAATAGTAAGCAAGTACTACTTTCAAAATAAAAGAAAAATTTAAAGAAGGCCCTTTGAACTTAGAAAATAATGGAAGATTTTTATAAGACAAAAATGAAGTGGGTCAGGATCTGCTGGAGAATAAAGGGAAGGCGGATGATGATTAAAGAGCTAATGGTTGCCAAAGGTCATTTATGTCCTCATGCTAATTGCCAAGGCAGAGCCACAAAGAACTTCAGCATTGGAGAGAGTGCACCTTGAAGGCAGAAGACCAAAAAGGAAACTCTTCATCATATTTTGGATAACTTGGTAAACGAACGTCCAAATACTTGGATATTCTCTCAAACCTATGCACTGCCTGGAACTTTCGACACAATTGTTCTGCTCATACAAAGCATGAGCGGTATAAAGTAAGTCTGTTAGGCAGCTCAGGTAGGAAAAGAAGTTAATTTTTATCCCCCGGAAACTTGTCTGCAGCACACCATACCGTTCCCAGAATGCATAGGGGTTGTCAGTGACAGCTGGAGCCCTTTCTGCATGGAAATATTCTCTCTCTGATGTAGAGGCAAATTGCATTTGCCTGGCTAATCCAGCCATACACTGGAGAAATGAGAAAAGGCCCAAACTACCCATATGCGCTATAGACTCCAAAAGGAAATGAGCCTACCAACAGGTTTTTTGCCACTGCTTTTTCCAATAATGTCAACATGGCCCTTATTGTTTCATTAGTTTTCTTTGCTCTAAGGCTAAATGGAATTTCTGCTGAGTGAGTATCTCCAAGATGCCTCAGACATTGCAGAATACTTTTTTGCAAAGACAGGACTGAACACTTTTTGCAGAATTTTCTTCTAGAGTCGCTTACTTTGTGTTGCATGAGTAAGTGGCTTATCTGTTTTCTTCTAACTGCCCAGTGCTTCCTATTCTTATTATTTTGTCTCAGTTAGGTTTCCTTTGGCTTTGGAAAGCCACTGTTTGCACTTTCCTTAATACTGACAGCTAATATTCATCAGGACTTGTTAAGTGCCAGGCACTGTTTTAAGTGTTTTACATAAATTAATTAATTTAGTCCTCATCATAAATCCATGAAGTAGGTACTGTTATTATCCTTATTTGACACATGAGGAAACCCAAGATTAAAGAGGTTAACTGGTTAACTTGTCCAAGTAGTAGAGTCAAGATTCAAAAGCAGATCTATCTCACTCCAAAGAATGCTTATTTAAGTACAGAGCAACAACAGAGATGGAAGATAATTGTCTATCTTGTAGAAGGCAGCAGGGTAGAAAATTTACTTGAACCAAAAGAATCCCTATACTTTCAGCAGTCTGGGTGATCTCTTTCCTGCCCTTGACTCCACCCATCTCCAGAGCATTTTCACTTCAGCTTCCCTAACACAGGAGGGGCTCTTTACCCAGAATCTTCAGCTTCCCCATCAGCCATGCCCCAACGTCCAGCTCCTTCCTTGCCAACTCCAGCTCACACTCATCTCTTCCTTAGCTAGCAATTTTTGCTTTTGTTGGCAGCACCATACCATATCATTAAATATCTTCTTATCTAGTTGGGGCCCTAGTGGCCCAGTGGTTAAGACCTACAGCTGCTAACCAAAAGGTCGGCAGTTTGAATCCACTAGTTGATCCTTGGAAGTCCTGTGGGGTAGTTCTACTCTGTCCTGTAGGGTTGCTATGAGTTGGAACTGACTCAAAGGCCCACAACAACTAATTATCTGAAATATATAACTTAACATGTTCTTACAGTCATAACTGTCTCCCTAAGCTTTGAAGGTATTATCGGATAACTCTTGGGCTTTACCTCTCCTATCTTTGCCATCCATCTTTTGTTCCACTTTTTGCTGTGCCAAGTGCAACCAGACAAGGACTTTGTCTCAGCTGCACTAAGAATCTACTCTGCTCTCTAGCCTGAGCCTCTATGACAACCTGAATGGGATGTCTGCAGGAATCTGCTTGAGACTTACACATATGCAAACCTAGAAGTCCAAGGGCATTTACACCCTTTAGGGCAAACTTGACAAAAAGATGGAAGTTGATGGGTAGAGCTACCCTCTTTTGCCACTTGGGCAGACAATTCTGAGGTATATTCTAAATGGCCCACAGTGGTGACCAGCTCAATTATGTTCATTTGTATAGGCTTTCCTCATAACTCTTCCTTGGAGGAAGAGGCATATGGATAGATTTATGGGGGAAGGCATAAAGGGTGAGAATTTTTGAGTCTCATGTCAATGCCCATGAGCATCTACCACAGTGAACCAATAGAGCATCAACAACCAAGTAGGCAGGATGGCTTGTCTTGTGGATGTCAGCGAGCCTCTCTTCACAGCCACTCTGGTGCTTCTGCAATGGGCTCATGAATGACATGGCCATGGTGACAGGGTGGAAACTCTGAGTGGTCACAACAACATCAACTCCCTCTCACCAAGGCAGCTGTAGCTCCCGTCATTGTTGAATATCCATCCTGTCAGCAGCACAGGCTGGCGCAGACGAGGCACCATTCTCAAAAAGACCAACCAGCCACTTAGTGGCACGTTCATTACATCAGGCTCCTTCCATCCGGGTGTTGTTGTTCTTACTCATAGTGACCCTATGTACATGACAACAAAACATTGCCCAGTCCTGCATCATGCTCACAACTGTTTTTATGCTTGAGCCCATTGTTGCAGTCACTGCTATCAATCCATCTTTTTAAGACTCTTTCTCTTTTTCACTGGCCTTTTACTTTACCAACCTGATGTCCCTCCCCAGGGACCTGCACGCCCAAAATAAGTGAGATGAAGTCTAGCCATCCTCACTTCTAAGAAGCATTCTAGCTGTACTTCTTCCAAGACAGGTTAGCTCACTCTTCTGGAAATCTGTGGTATATTCAATATTCTTTGCCAACATCATCATCCAAAGGCATAAATTCTTCTTCAGTCTTCTTTATTCATTGTCCAGCTTTTGCATGCATATGAGATGATTAAAAATACCATGGCTTGGGTCAGGCATAACTTAGTCCTCAGAATGATATCTTTGCTTTTTAAGGCTTTAAAGAGATTTTTTGCAGCAGATTTGCCTAATGCAGTACATCATTTTATTTCTTGACTGCTCCTTCCTTGGGCATTGGTTGTGGATCCGAGTAAAATGAAATTCTTGGCAACTTCACTGTTTTCTCTGTTTACCATGATGTTGCTTATTGGTCCAGTTGTGAGGATTTCTGTTTTCCTCATGTTGAGGTATGATCCATACTGAAGGCTGTGATCTTTGATCTTCACCAGTAAGTGTTTCAAGTCCTCTTCACTTTCAGCAAGCAATGTTGTGCCACCTGCATATGACAGGTTGTAAACGAGTCTCCCATCAATCCTGATACCATATTCTCCTTCATATAGTCCAGCTTCTCACATTATTTGCTCAGCATAAAAATTGAATAAATACGGTGAAAGGATACAACGCTGACACACATCTTTCTTGATTTTAAACCACACTGTATTCCCTTATTCCAACAATTCCCTCCTGATCTATACACAGGTTCCTCACAAGCACAATTAAGTGTTGTGGGATTCTCATTCTTTGCAATGTTATCCATAATCTGTTATGATCCACACAGTTGAATGCCTTTGCATAGTCGACAAAACATAGGTGGTATTCCCTGCTCTCAGCCAAGATCCATCTGACATCAGTAATGATATCCCTTGTTCCACATCCTCTCTTGAAGCCAGCTTGAATTTCTGATAGTTCCCTATTGATGTACTGCTGCAACCATTTTTGAGTCATCATCAGTAAAATTTTACTTGTGTGTGATATTAATGATATTGTTCTATAATTTCTGCATTCTGTTGGATCATTTTTCTTTGGAATGGGCACAAATATGGATCTCTCCCGGTGGGCCAGATAGCTGTCTTCCAAATTTCTTGGCATAGATGAGTGAGCAATTCTAGTGCTGCAATCGTTTGTTGAAACATCTCACTTGGTATTTAGTCAATTCCTGGAGCCTTGTTTTTTGCCAGTGCCTTCAGTGCGGCTTGGATTTCTTCCTTCAATACCATCAGTTCTTGATTCATAGGCTACCCCCTAAAATGGCTGAACAGCAACCAATTCTTTTTGGTACAGCAATTCTGTGTATTCCTTCTGTCTTCTTTTGATGCTTCTTGCACCGTTCAATATTTTACTTATAGAATCTTTCAATATTGCAACTCGAAGCTTGAATTTTTTCTTAGTTCTTTCAACTTGAGAAATACTGAGCGTGTTCTTCCCTTTTGGTGTTCTAACTCCAGGTCTTTGTACACTTCATTGTAATGCTTTATTTTGTCTTCTTGAGCTACGCTTTGAAGTCTTCTGTTCAGCTCTTTTACTTCATCATTTCTTCTGTTCGCTTTAGCTACTCGACATTCAAGAGCAAGTTTCAGGGTCTCTTATGACATCCATTTTGGTCTTTTCTTTCTTTCCTGTCTTTTTAATAACCTTTTGCTTTCTTCATGTATGCTGTCCTTGATGTCATCCCACAGCTTATCTGGTCTTTGGTCATTAGTGTTCAATGAGTCAAATCTATTTTTGAGATGGTCTCTAAATTCAGGTGGGCATCTGGAGGGGGCAGCAATTCAACCTTACTGGAATTGACACCTACTTTGGAAAGGTCTTTTCATTTTTCGACTTCAGTGCTACTGCCAGTATGGCTGAGGAATTACAGGATACCTTCTTTACTGATACCCCACACAACTTTGTCTCAGACTAAGGGATCTAATTTATGGTAAGTAGATGTGACAATGCCCATGGGAGCAATCGGTATTTCATCACAAAGAGGCAGACAGCACAGTAGAATAAAGGAATGAGCTATTAAAGGCACAGTGAAGATGCTAGCTTGGGTATAACACTATATGGGATTGACCTGCATTCTGCAGGTTATGCAGTAAAACAACAGTGTTGTCTCGAATAGCTAGACCATGTGGGTCTAAGAATCAGAGGGTGGATGTGTGTTTCATTGTGTATATTGCCACTTAAAATAAATAAATCATATGTTAAAAAAAGAATCAGTGGGTAAAAATAGGAGTGGTCCATTTTACCATCCTTCCCAGTGACCCATTTGTGAAATTTTTGTTAAGGATAATTTGCTCTGATTACTCTGAGGAACTAAGGTAGTTACTATACAGTGGAGTTAGTTTGGTAGCAAGGAGTATGTCTAGAACTAAGGGATTCAATGAGTATCTCCTGGTGATAACTATGCCCAATAATAACTGTAAATGGATATTTCAGCAACCTCATTCCAAAGGAGATAAAGGAACTCAAATCCTTTGGGGATAAAGGTCTGAGCCACCTCACCTGGAAAGCAACCTACACCAGCCAAAGTGCTGGCCAAAGGTAAGAGTAATCTAGAATAAGTGGTGGAGGATGAAGATGATAAATATAATTGCAGCCTTCAAACCAATTGCAGCAGTGGGGACTGGAGCTCATTACATTAACTTTCCTTTTTAAATCTGGAAGTCTATGTGAAGAAAATAAACCAGAAAAAGGGAATAGAGTTGGGTTAAGTGACTATTTAAAAAGAATGGTCAAGGAAGCATCCTCTGATTATCTGACATTTGAACAGAAATCTAAATGAAGTAAAGGAACAAGTCATATACATACAGGTAGAAGAACACTCCAGAGGGAAAAAGTACCAAGTGTAGAGGTCCCAAAGCAGGACCATGCTTGGCGTGTTTGAGTTGACTAGTGTGGCTGGAGTGGAGTGATCAAAAGAGAAAGTGATAGTAGATGTGCACAGGAAGGTAACTGGGATCCAGACCATACAGGGTTTTGGAAGTAGAGTAAGGGCTTTGGATCTTATTCTGTGTGAGATAGCAGCAGTCAGCAGCTTTCGAGAAAAGGAGTGACATAATATGACTTACATTATGTACAGCTCTCTGGTTCTCTGTGAATAGGCTGAAGGGAGTCAAGAATGGGTACAGGGAGACCAGTTGGGAAATTATTGCAACAGAATGTTTGGATCTCATTTAAGCTGGCTGTCGTGAGTGTTTAGAACAAAACCGTGGGGTTGCCAGGCATTGGGTCTTGGATAAGGATGGTGTTATCCTTCTTCAGGGCTGACTTTAAGGTACTCCTAAGCAGAAGCCAACAATTTTACTTCTTTTCTTTTTTTTTTTTGAAATGATATTTTATTGTGTTTTCAGTGAAAGTTTACACAGAAAATTAGGTTCCCATTTAACAATTTCTATACAAATTGTTCCAAGACATTGGTAACATGTTTCAGTGTGTCAATATTCTCATTCTTTCTGTTCTAGTTGTTTCTTTTCCATTAATCTAGTTTCTGTGCTCATCCGCCCCCTCCCCCTTACTTTCTTTAGAGTAACTGGTAAATGATGACCATTTGGTCTCATATAGATGATTTTTTAAAGGAGTACAGTACTCATGGGGGATCTTGTTTATTTTATGAGCCAATTTGTTATTTAGCTGAAAGGTGACCTCTGGGAGTAATTTTAGTTCAGAGATTAAAGGGTATCTCAGGGTAATAGTCTCAGGGGTTCCTCTAGTCTCAACTGTTCCAGTAAGTCTGGACTTTTTAAGAATTTGAGTTTTGTTTTGCGTTTTTCTCCTTTTCTTTCAGGGCCCACTGGTAGTGGTAACTAGGCATAATCTAGTTCTTTTGGTCTCAGTGTAGATGAGACTGTTGTTCATGTAGGATATTAGTCCTGTAGACTAGTTTCTTCTTTAAGTCTTTGGTTTCCTTCTTTCACTTTTGCTCCAGACAAATAGAGACCAATAGTTGTATCTTAGATGGCCACTTGCAAGCTCACCAGACACTACTCACCAAACTAGGATGTAGAACACACCTACCTATGTCCCACACATTATTTTCTGGTTGCTGTTTCAAAATTACATATGTTATAGCATTTACATCTTCACCTACATTTGGTGTTACCTTCCCAGTCATGGAAAATAAGAAGTGTCTACTACCTAGACAGCGGTTCCCCTTTGCTCCTGTCTCATCCCTGGTAACCACCAATGAATGTTAGTTTCTGCATGTATACCTAGTATTGCCTTTTTATAAAAGCGAGATCATACAGTATTTGCCCTTTTGTGATTGACTTATTTCATTCAGCATAATGTCCTCCAGATTCATCCACGTTAGAATATATTTTGAGAACTCGTCATTTTTCTTTATGGCTGCATAGTATTCCATTGCATGTGTGTCCCACAATTTGTTTATTCATTCATCTGTTGACAGGCACTTAAGTTGTTTATTTCCATCTTTTTGCTATTGTGAATAGCTCTGCAATGAACATAGGTGGACATATATTTCCCTACTTCTTACCAATGTTTCATAATGCATAACACAGCCCAATGCTCAGAAAATGCCAATTGATTAAAAGACCCATTTAGTCTTTGCTAGGACGTCATAGAAACAGTGTCTCTCCATTGAAAGATGTAAGTAACATGTAGTTCCCAGGATCAGAGCTATCATTTCAACATAGATACCCTTACCACACAATGGGAAGTATACTCCTCACTACACACATATCTTCTCATTTAGTTCTTAACAACCCTATAAAGTACAAACTCTTTGCTGTAGAGTCAGTTCTGACTTATAGCAACCCTATAGGACAGAGTAGAACTGCCCCATAGGATTTCCAATGAACAGCTGGTGGATTCGAACTGCTAACCTTTTGGTTAGCAGCCAAGCTCTTAACCACTGTGCCACCAGGGCTATAGGTGGGTTTACTCTGTATGTCTTTACAGATGAAGAAGCAGAGACTGGTGGGTTGAGTAAATTGTCAGTGGTCATTAGTGGGGCAAAGGACAGAGCTCTGGACTTGAACCAAGGACAGATTCCAGAGCCCACACTCTTATCCACAACTCTGAACTACTCACCATAGCAAACTTTGGGAAACGTTCCCATTCTTTGGTGGCCTAATCTTGTTTTTCTGATCTTTGGAATTCTCACAATGAAAAACACCCGAAATTAACAGGGAGAGCTGATTTTTTAAAACCTCATTTGCCTGGGAGAAACTCATTAAGGCAGTGATTCTATTTGTTTCTTAAGATTCCCTAAATTAGGGAGCAGGAGAGCAGTGCGACGCAGACTCTAAATTCTCATAGAAAGACCAGACTTAATGGTCTGACTGAGACTAGAAGGTCATGGATCCCAGACCTTCAGTTGGCCCAGGACAGGAACCATTCCCAAAGCCAACTCTTTCGACAAGGATTAGACTGGACAATGGATTGGAGAGGGATGCTGGTGAGGAGTGAGCTTCTTGGATCAGGTGGATACTTGAGACTATGTTGGCATCTCCTGCCTGGAGGGGGGATGAGAGGGTAGAGGGAGTTAGAAGGTTGCAAAATGGACACGAAAAGAGAGAGTGGAGGGAGAGAGTGGGCTGTCTCATCAGGGTGAGAGCAATTGGGAGTATGTAGCAAGGTGTATGTAAGTTTTTGTGTGAGAGACTGACTTGATTTGTAAACTTTCACTTAAAGCACAATAAAAATTAAAAAGAAAAAAAAGATTCCCTAAGTTAGAATTATCCTTTTGCGCTTGCAAAATTATTTGGCTCAATGACAAGAGTGGGTGGGCATTTCATTTCAAGCTCCTTTTATGATGGCTGCTGTAGCTATCCTGCTGGGTGACTTTTTTTCCCAGAAAGCCATTGTATTGCCTTAGTCCTACTTTAAAAAAAAAAAAAAAAATCGTTAGTGTAGTTACATCACAGAAGAAAGGAAAAGAAAAAAAAACAGAAACCAGATGTGTGATCTGCCCACGAAATAGAGTAGTTCCACACACAAGCTCAGTCTTTTTCATGTGCTGGCTGTGAGCCTGTCCTCATGCTGGGGTGGAGAAGCTCATTACTGTTCATGGTAACCAAAAAAAAGGGCAAAGGGAAGAGGGAAACCAAAGACCTAGAGATCTCCCACCAAACTGCATCCTGGAAAGCCTGCCACGGGGGCATCCGCTAAGTCACTCGGCAGCCACATGCTCAGGCTTTTTACAATGAAACTGCAGGGATAGAGGAGGTCATTCTGGTAGATTGGAGCATCGCCCAGTATTTGCCAATACATAGAAGGGTCATGATGTGGGTGGCCACATGGAGTAATGGGTGTAAAACTAGTAAACACTCATTTGCCCAGCCTGGCAATTCCCAGTTTTGATATGTCTTGCTGAATCTGTAGCTCTCCTCGAAGCATAATGAAGTGTCTGCAACTCAGAAAATCTTTCAAGCTTGAGACACTGCACCTCCCTTTCGCTCCTCCTCTCCACTTAGATCTTCTTGGCTGCCCTCACTGTTTGCTTTGATGAAGTTCTGCCACTGGAGTTGGTGTGCCTTGCCTAAATGGCATTTCAGCATGGATGTCCCCAGGTGACTAGCATCCTTGCCTAGATTAATGTGTCAGTGGCATATGGTGCAAATGGCCTGTCGTTTGGTCTCAAAATCAGTTTAAAATATCTGCCAGGCTGCTGACTTCTTTGGCATAATGCCTTGTGGCCCCAGTATTTGAGGAAAGAGAGCAACACTGTCTGGAAATTATTTAGAGTGAATTTTCTTGTGTAAGAGCCAGAATCTGGCTTTCTGACTATCCCTATTTCTCTCTCTCTCTCTTTTCGCTGGTAATCTGACTAGAAAAATAAGCATACACTCTGATGTTCAGTGTGCATAGGACAAGGATAATTTTGAGACAGTTTTTATTTTATTAGTTCCTTTATTGGCCCCATAGCTCGATCTTTCTCCGTAAAGAAAGATCAAACATGGTTGCATTTGATCCTCTTAAAAGCCCCATTTTGCAGACAAGAAAGATGAGGCTCAGAGAGATTTAAAAATGTAACCAAATCTTACTACAAAAAAAAAAAAAAGTGTCAAAATAACAATTCAAACCTAGGTCTATCTAACTCCACTATTCAAATTCTTTTCAATCTAAGTCCATGCGCAGGCCATTGTCTAAACTGATAGTAGCCCGTGCCCAAGCATGTCTGGGGAGAGGGTTCAACGAGCAGAGCTCACAGTGGTCAGCATCTCTGTAGGTATTGTCAGCAAGTGCTCCTGGATTCTTCTTGTACAAACTCTTCAGCGTGTTCTTCTCCCAGTATGTTTAATGGTGGGTCATTGTTACTGTTTAGTTGCCTGGTGGGTTTCTGCTTCCTAAATCCGAGTGATGAAGCAGATCCTGCTGTCCTTGGGATTATCCCCTCTTGAGGAGTAACAACCTCAGGATTGGAGAGAGCCGACCTGCAGGCGGAAAGAGGGGGATGTCAAAGGTTCCTCCTGCTCAATTTGGATTGGTGAACTGGAATAATTCTGGTAGCAGCGTTCATGGAATTGGCCTCAACCAGCAATCTTTTTCCAGAACTGCTCTTTCTCAACATTTGTGTTTCAGGTGGAGTGTTTTTGCTCAATTCTTACTTAAAAAAACAAAAACCAACCCAGTTGAGTTGACTCTGACTCATGGCGACCCCATGTGTGTCAGAACAGAACTGTGCTCCATAGAGTTTTCAATGGCTGTGATCTTTTAGAAGTAGATTGTCAGGACTTTCTTCTGAGGTGTCCCTAGATGGATTCGAACCACCAAACTTTTTGTTAGTAGCTGGGAGCTTAACCGTTTGTACTCTCTTTTCCAGTATAGGCATTTGAAAAGCACCCTTACTCCAATCTATCACTTGAATTAGTTATCAAAATACCAGACAGTTAACACTGAATGGGCTGCATTCACTGGCTTCTCGTTCCTGCCTTTCTGCTCTGATCCGCAAAAGTCTTTCACTTAAAATGCCTTCAAGTCCTTTATTCTGCTATGACTGCTCTATGGCCATGGCTGCTCTGCTCTTTATTCTCAATAAAAATTTTCTTGTTTTTAATATAAAAAAAGAGTTTCTTTATTCTGTCAGCAAAATTTTATACCTTCTTTAAAGTCCTGTTCAATTCACCAAGAAACTGATGGCTTCCTTATTCCATATTCCTTCTAATGGTAATATTAATAGCAGTTCTCTTTTATTATCATTCTTATTGCGGTGAAACTATATACAACAAAATACTCATCAATTGTGGTGTAATGAATTACTTAACATGGCCCTTCTGGCCATGGTCTTTGTAACTCACACACAATGACTGAGTGCGACTATGCAAATAAGGCATACGGAACCTGTGAAGGTTGGGGTTGTGCGTCATCTTGGCCAGGCCATGATTCCCAATATTGTAAGGTTGTTCTCCACTTTATGTGTTGTGGATCCTGACTTCTATATACATGTTGATGAGGCAGAATTGGTGTAGGCTGTGTCTTGGGTCACAGCCTTGCAGGAGGGCGTGACTCAAGTCCCACCCTTACTCAAGTTATGCCCTTTCCTGGGGTCTGGCCTGCATCCAAGATACAGTTTGTATGACCTGGTGTAGCTCTCTCTCTCTCTGAATCTGGATCCTGTGTCTGGTTTGTGATCCGTTGACTTCTGGTTCTTAGGACTTGAGCCAGAGGCCTGCTGCCTGACCTACCGATTCTGGAATTCGTAGGCCTCCACAGCCGGTGGGCCAGTGGCCTACTGTCTGACCTGATTCGACAGCTTCCACAGCTGTGGAACTGAACTGCTGGTTTGGGTTCTCAGCCCCTGCAGCTACATGGGTCGGGAGATGCTTACACGCGACCCACAGATTTGGGTCTTGCCAACTTCCACAACCACATGAGCCATTTCCTTTATACAGTTTGTGAGTTCTGTGAGACGTTGCAGTGAATTAGGGAACCCAAAGACAGAAGGGAGAGTACTGAGGGGAGAGGGAGTAGTTGATGCTAGAGATGATGGAGTGGTACAGCAGTTTGGAAAAGTTGGGGACATCTTTAACCTCTGCTTCATAGAAACCAGCTTTGTGCTGATCCTTACAAAAGAAATTATTTGTTTACCAGTTCAACCATTTCTACATGTATAATTTGGTGAGATCAATTACATTCTTCATGTTGTGCAACCGTGAAGCATTTCTTCAAGATTAGCTCATTGTTTCTTTGAGTAAGTAATAGCATATGGCCCAACACTTATATGTACACAGGGTGGACAAATAAAGTGAAAATTAAGCCTTCCACTTGCCCTAGTTCCCCTGTTCCCATCTCAGAGGCACTCTGAGATCAGTTCCTTTCCTTTCAAGCCCCCCTGGAGATGTCTTTACATATACAAGCATATATACTTTAAAAAAAAATCCATTAACAATGCATGAGAACAATTATTATCATATATTAGAAATCATGTAACAGATAATATGCTAAGCACTTTATCTGTATTATTTCATGTAATTTTCCCCATATTTTACAAATGAGGAAACTAAGATTCAGAACAGTTAAGTAACTTCTCCATGATCACACAGCTATGATGTGGCAGGGTAGGAATTTGTTTCCAGGCTGTCTGAACACAGAGCCCAAGCTTTTAACCACCATTATATATCTTAAAATCATTCCCTAATTGTCTTGTATATGTACATCTGACTTCCTAGCTAAATTAAAGGTTTTTTCAGGATCAAAAGAAGCAGCATGGTACAGTGGAAAGTACATGAATTTGGGAATCAAATCCTGCCATTGAAACTTACTAGCTAAGTGACTATAAGCAAGTTTCCCAAACTCTTTGTACTTCTATTTCCCTACCTGTAAAATGCTGACCTTAGAGGGAGGCAAAAATGCTGTGAGGATTAAGGAAAATAAAGAATGTAAAGCACCTGGCACCTAAAAGGTGTTCAGAAATGGTAGCCTTCTCAAGAAGGAATGCTGGTAGCACAGTGGTTAAATACTCAGCTGCTGACTGAGAGGTCAGGGATTCGAACCTACCAGACTCTCTGCAGGAGAAATATGTGGCAGTCTTCGTCTGTAAAGACTTATAGCCTTGGAAGCCCTAAAGGGCACTTCTACTCTGTCCTACGGGGTTGCTATTAGTTGGAATCATCTCGACCACAGTGGGTGGTGGTGGTAGCCTTCTCAAAAGCCATGTCCTTCCATTTATGTGTGTGCTCTTTATGTGCAGAGTAGGAAGGGGCATAGGGAATATTATGCCAAATACATTCATACATTTGGTATAATACAGCTCTAACCTTTTGGGCAGCAGGAAAATACCACGAGATGTCCCTGAAAGTTAATACAAGGCAACAAGCTCTTGTACCTAGTTTGCATGGGCTACTTTGAGAGGGAAATGCTGATCATTTGTTGTTCAAAGAAAATGTATGGAAGACTGACCTAAAGGTAATACCCAATATAAACCTTCTCTGAGATCAAGAAGCAGAAATGGAGTGTGGAGGAAGGAAAGACTGAGGAAGCACTCATAGGAACTTTGTCTGGAACATTCTTTTTCCAGATATTCGCACGGTAACTCCTGGCCATGGTGTGACAGGGAAGTCTCAATCGTGCCCAGAGAATGTGCTTTGGTCCAAAGTAGATTTTCTAACACCTTAAGAGATCATTCAAACAGAGACTTGGACGCCAATGTCCATTGCAGCACTATTCACAATAGCCAAAATGCAACCTAAATTCCCATCAACAGATGAATGGATAAACAAAATGTGGTACATACATACAGTGGAATACTATTCAGCCAGTAGGAAAAACAAAGTCTTGATACATGCTACAATGTGGATGGAGCTAGAAGACATTATGCTGAGTGAAATAAGTCAATCATAAAAGGACAAATATTGTATGGCCTCACTTACGTAAAAAGACAAATGTATACAGAACAAAGTTTATTGGGGCAAGAAGGAGGGGAAAAGGGGAAGGCATTAACAGTGATGGAAATATAGGGTTGCAGAGCCAATTATTGTAATTGTTATCAATAAGTTGTACACCTGTAAAAAGCTGAATTGGCAAAAGTGGTGTGAAAGATATTTTCAACAATGAGGAAAAAAAAAAAAAAAAAAGAGTAGCTCCCGAGCTGCTTATGTACAGCCAAAGACCTCATGGCACTTGGTTTCTTGGTTTGGAGGGTTAGGGTCATGGTCTCATGGACATCCCGGTTAATTTGCCTAATAACATACTTAGTTCTTCTGTTCTACCTCCTGGTTCTTTGCATAGTGCCTGGGGTCTTAAAAGCTTGCAAGTGGCCATCCAAGGCACAATAAATAATTGGCCTCTATTCTCCTGGAGCAACAGAGGAAGACAAGTCAGGAATAGAAAGAGGATATGGAATGTGTGCAGGAGCTCTGGTGGCGCAGTGGTTAACCAAAAAATCAGCCATTTCAACGTACCAGCTGCTCCACAGGAGAAATATGTGGCAGTTTGCTTCCATAAAGATTTACAGCCTTGGAAGCCCGATGGGGCAGTTCTACTCTGTCCTATAGGGTTGCTCTGAGTCAAAATCGACATGATGGCAGTGGGCTTGATTTTATGAAATGTGTGGCTAATTGCCTCCATGAACAACTGCCTCCTTTGTCATGAGACTAGAACTGGATGGGGCTCAGCTACCATTACTGAACATTTTGATCAAGGAGTTTATAGAAAAACTCTGATCAAAAGGGGAAAAATGCACAACGTAGTTTAAAATTCTCATGGACTCCAGAGTTCCTGGAGCCATGAAGGTTGGATAAACCCCTAAAACTACTGCCCTGAGATAATTTTTAAATCTTAAACCAAAAATATCTCGTAAGTCTTCTTAAAACCAAATAATAGTTTAGCTTAACTAGTAAAAAAAGTCTGCCTTGAACATTATACTCTTTTAAGAACTATCTATATGGGATCAAGGAAACCCTGGTGGAGTAGTAGTTAAATGCTACAGCTGCTAACCAAAAAAGGACAGCAGTCTGAATATACCAGGAGCTCCTTAGAAACCCTATGGGGAGTTCTACTCTGTCCTATAGGGTCGCTATGAGTCAGAATCGACTTGACGGTAAATGGGTTTCGGTTTGGGATTTGGGATCAAAGTGACAATGGCAACTTGGAAGATTAAATAGGAACCTTAGGGGACAGGAAATTTATGTTACTCAGGGGGAACAACTCAGAAAAGGAAGATGAGAGTGGTTGCACAACTTGAAGAATGTAGTCAATGTCGCTAAACAGAACATGCAGAAATTGTTGGTTCATGTTTTGCTGTGCATATTCTCAACAGTAACAACAACAACAAAACACTCAAAAGCAATAGATTTGTCTATGAAAACGTTAGTCACAAATAATGTAATTTAAGGTGGGGACCTGAGCAATAACTGGGCCAGCTCTCTTCCTCTCAGCTCCACCTTCAGACACACCCTGAACCTAACGATTTTCATTGCCTCTGACAGCAAACGCCCTACTTTGAGCCACCACCATCCCTGCCTAAGGAACCCTGGTGGCGCAAGGGTTAAGTGCTTGGTTACTAACTGAAAGGTCAAGGGTTTGAACCTACCCAGAGGCTCTGCAGTAGAAACACCTGGCGATCTGCTTTTGTAAAGATTACAGACAAGAAAACCCCATGGCAATTTCCACTGTGTCACATGGAGGTGCTGTGAGTTGGAATTGACTCATTAACACCCAACAACACCCCTGCCTGGATTATTAAAATATCCTTGCCTGCCTCCTATCTCCATGCTTCCTTCCTTGTTCTCCTCTAACAGTTTATTCTTTAAAGAGCAGTGAGGAAGAGCCTTTAAAAACGTAAGTCAGATCATATCACTGTGCTGCCAGAATCCTCCAAGATTCCCTATTTCACACAGAATGAATGCCAAAATCCTCCCATGCACCTTCAAGGCCCTACATGACTTGTCCACCACCCCACCCCAGCCCAGTGGTGTCACTAGGAGGATGCAGGGTGGGGGGGGTGCAGACAACACCGGTGACACTGTCAGAGGGGGTGATACCAAACTGACTGTCCCCCCAAATATCCCTATAGAAAGTTATAACAACAACAACAACAAAACATTTTTAGTAAGCCCAGTTTGCATGTCTTAATGTACCTACAAGACTAAAACTTTCGGTTAATTTACTTTTTGAACGTTCTAACGTACAGGGTCGCTATGAGTCGGAATCGACTCTACTGCACTGGGTTTGGTTTTTTGGTTAATGTACTGGGTGGGGTCAGAGCTGTCATTATCACCCAATTACAATGCCGATTGGAATCACTTGGTTTTCTCTGCAAGTACTACAAGCATGTGTTGTTTTCCTTGCTGCTGGTGTTTTCATAGTTGCTGAATTTGTCAAACTTTCCGGTGTTTTAACCACAGTACTCTGGTGGTATTTGTGAACCTGTATCAAGAACTTCTTTGGGAATGAAGTAGTAATTAAAGGAAAAGAAGGAGGGATACATGTATGGGAATGACGATTTATGAGCAACATTAATACGAAAAACATTACTGAGAATTCTGTGTGGTCTGAAACAGAAGGTCCATGGGGGAGGGGGGTGACACCATAAGTTACGACACGGAGTGACACCAGCCCTAGTGACATCATTGCTTCTGACCTCTCCTCCTGCTGTTCTCTCCTTGCTCCCTCTGCTCCAACTCCACCTGCCTCCTTGTTCTTCCTGGGACGCGCCAGGTACACTCTTAGGAACTTTGCCTGAAACAGTCTTCCTCCAGATACCTGCCTGGCAACTCTCTCACCTCCTTCCAGTCACCTCCTCAAACTGTAACCTGGCCCACTCCCACTTTATTTTTAATTTTTTTCCAGAACACTTTACACCTTCCATCATATAATTATCCTGTATTCATTATTTTTATTTTTCATTGTCTAATCCTTCTAAAATGTAAGCTCCCAAAGGGCAGGGATCTTTGTCTTGTTTTTTTTTTTTTTTTTTTTTTTACTGATGTATCCTAAACATTTAGAACAGTGCCTGGCACTTGATAAACATTTGTTGAAGGCATAAACTTTTCAAATAAGGAAACTGAAGTCAGGTGACTTATCCAAGACAAAGCTAACAGCAGAGCCAAGGCTAGAACTCAGTTTTTCTACCTCCCAAACCAGTTGTCTCTCCACTTAATCATATTTTTCAGGACAGAAGTATATACATCTAGAATTAAGGGATGGTTTGGTTGTTGAAGAGCTCACCAGATGGTGACAAAAAAAACTGAGATGGACGCAGATAGACAAAATAACTGAACCTTAAAAGTGACAGCAGGGGAAGAAATCATAGATGTGGGTGGTTGTATTGATTTTTTTTTTCAAAATTTTGTTTAAGTACCTGAGACTTTGCTGTCAGTTTGTCTAGTGAAATAAGATTCATGATCAATGTGTGGAGATGGAAATTTCAGGCCTCATTATACACAAACTGAAGCTTGTTCCTTTGCTGTCACTGTGGCATTTGACACACCAGTGAAAACAAAAGGAAATCTGTCTCGGATGGCCCTTTTAGCTTTGACAGATGTGGAACTGCATGGGTTTGGAGTGTTAATTTCTGGTTGGATGTTAACTATAAGCATGTCCAGAGAAATAGCTAGAGAAGCTACCACCTAGTTCACAGTTTAGGGTGGGAGCTCCAGTGATGCACTGAACTTCAGTCTAGGACTTCCTATTGACCAACTACCCCATCCCTACATCCTCCTCACATCTCAAAAACTAGGAGGACCCTGTGCCTTGTTCCAGGCTAGCCTTTCACCTGAGCTTCTGGTCACATCCCCTTCTCCCATCACTTATTCCTTCTTCCTTGAATTTTAAACCTGCCTTTTCCTCACAATGGGCAGATAGTACAAAACTCCTCTGTGCCAAAGCAAAATAATGAAAACCTTCCAACAATCTCTTGAGTCCATTAGCTATTGATGTGTAACACACCGCCCAAAAACAGCAAGCATTTTTATCACTCACAAGAAATTGAGTCTTATGGCCAATTCTGTGGATCTTGGCCAGGCTCAGCTGACTTCAACTGGGCCGATATACGTAGCCAGAAGTGTGCAGTCAGTTGGTGGGTTGCTGGGGCTGGCTGGTCAAGGATGGTCTCATTCACATGTCTAGCAATTGCAGATTTTTAGTTATGGTGAAGGAGGCAACTGGACCACTGATCACTTATCACCCAGCAGGTTAGCTCGGGCTTGTTCTCACGATGGCAGGATTTCAAGAGAAAGAGCAGAAGCACACAAGGCCTCTTGAACTTATACAACATCATCTTTGCCTCATTTTATCAGCCAACACAAGTCACGAGGCCAGCCTCAAAAACCAACACCAAGCCTGCTGCCGTCAAGTCAATTCAACTCCTAGTGGCCCTCTAGGACAGAATAGAACTGCCCCATAGGGCTTCTAAGGAGCAGCTGGTGGATTTGAACTGTGGACCTCTTGGCTAGCAGCCCAATGCTTAATCACTGCACCATCAAGGCTCACCCAAGATGACCTCCCCTTATTATCACTATCTCCTCTTAAAAAAAAAAAAAAAAAAAGTTTTTTTTTTTTTTTTACCTCTTACATGAAACTGCTGTCTTTAAAGACAACAATGGCTCAAATATCAAACACCATGAACTTCTTTCAACTTTCATCTTACTTGACCTCACTGCATAATTTAACTTGTATGGTAGTTCCCTCCTGCTTAAAACTCTATTCCTTTAACTTCTATAATTTACTCTCCTTCTACCCCTCTGATCAGATTTCGTGGCTGGCTCATGACACTCCTCTGATCCTTCAATGTTAGCGTTCTCTGTGTTTCTGTTGTCTCACATTTTTCTTCTCATGCTAAACTCTCTGGAATCTAATTCAGTGAGATGGATACTACCTATATGCATCTTTATTCAAACTCACTTCTTGGCCTCCAGATACAAAGTTTCAATGGCTATTGGATGTTGTTACAGGCTCTTCAAATGCAACTTATCTAAAACTGAGCTTAATATCTTTTTTCCAAAATATGGTTCTATCTTCCCTTTCTCTATTAACAACATTACAATTTTTTTTCTCAATTCATCAAGCTAGAAACTGAGGACTGTTCTCCTTTTGACCCAAGACATTAAGTGCTATCCATTCTACTTCCCAAGTATCTCTCAGGCCCATCCTTTCCTCTCTGCCCTCATCGCTGCTGTCATAGTTCATGTTCTCATCCTCTGTGGCCCAGACCAATGCTATAGCCTTTCATCTGTTCTCCCTTCCCCTGACCCAACCCCTACTTTGCAGGCAGACGTCATTCTGAAACACAAACCTGTGTTACTCCTCTAGGCCATTTACATTCCCACTGGTTCATTCTGTCAAGACAAAACTTAATCTCTTTGTATTTGTTAGTGTACTCCAACTCGCTTAAGAAAAAGTTTTATTATAAGGAAACAGGGAACCTCTGTGAGGCAGGAAGCACAGTCAGAGAGCCAGGAAACTGCCAGGGACAAAGCTCCATGTTTGCTGGCTTCTCTTGCTGCCTTCAGTGTCTCATCTCTGCTTCTTTCTGACTTTGCCCTGCTCTCCTGAAGACTTTCCCCTTCTGCCTCTCTCTGCATGTTCATCAATGCACATGGCCCCCCATAGGCATTCTTAATCCAAGTCTACCTAACTTTCCACTAGCTGACACCTCATCTTTATATCTCTTTGAACAAGTTATTGAGAAAGAAAAACTAATTGGCTTAGCTCATGGGTCAAATATTCAATCGGCTGTGACCGTGAAGGTATGAGGTCATGTGTACAAAACAGGGCAGCCTGGCAGAGTAGTGGACAGGAATATTCTCAGAGAATGTTCAGCAGGAGTAGTGACAGAGAAGACAGTGTGGGCTGGGCAGGAACTCAAACATGTCCACTCTATTCCTTAATATGGCATATGGTATGTTTCTGGTTTTCAACTCCTAACTTTTCTCCCACTGCAGTGCACTGTCCAGTCCGACTACATAGCACTACTCCCTACTCCCTAAACACATTATGCTCTTTCTCACATGCTATTCCTAATCTTTAAAATGTTCTGCCCTTCTATACCTACCTGGAAAACTCCTCCTGTTTATTTAAAACCCAGTTTGAAGGTCACCTTCTCTGTGAAGCCCACCCCGACCCTGTTAGTTGCTGTCTTCTCTGGAAATGCTTAGCACTTTGCATATAGCTCTATTAGAGTATATATCACACTGAAATGAAATTGTTTTCCCTCTTTGCTAGATTATGGACTTTTTCATTGGCAGGCACCATCCCCAGCATCTGGTATATTGCCAGGCACATAGTAAGGCTACCAAAAAGTTTGTTGAATAGATGAAGACATGAATGATCAGATTCGCTAAACCAGGGGCTCTCAAAGTGTGCTTCTCCTGATCAGTAGCATCAGCATATCCTGAGAATGTGTTAGAAATGCAACTTCTTGGGTCCTACCTACAAACCAGGGGCTCTCAAAGTGTGCTTCTCCTGATCAGTAGCATCAGCATATCCTGAGAATGTGTTAGAAATGCAACTTCTTGGGTCCTACCTACAAACCAGGGGCTCTCAAAGTGTGCTTCTCCTGATCAGTATCATCAGCATATCCTGAGAATGTGTTAGAAATGCAACTTCTTGGGTCCTACCACAGGCTTATGGAATCAAAAACTCAGGGTAATTGTGGTAGGCAGAATAATGGCCCCCCCCAAAATATCTGCATCCTGATTCACAGAACCTGTAAATATGTTACATTATGTGGCAAGGGGGAATTAAGATTGTTCATCAGCTGACCTTAAAATAGGGAAATGATCCTAGTTTATCCCAGGTTGGCAGGCAGAGTCAGGGCCATCTCTCCCCAGGGGATACACTGAAACTATTGGGTTGGGGCTATGGCAGGGTTGAGGCCCATAGGATAACTGGTGCAAACAAAACAGGGTCCTTGGGATCTGGACAGATACCAGAAGTAGGAACTTGGAGTAAGTTCTGTTGTTGAAGCCCAGTTATTCTAACTTAGGCATGGGGTAGCAGAAGGCAAGGAACAGAACTATAAGAAATAACACAGAAGCCCAATGCATAGTGATGAGATACCACATTCAGAAAAGAAAGAGGCAAGAGTCGAAATGGGTGGGAGTAAGGGCAAAACTCCTTATTCAAACATTTATTACCTGAGTTCCTACAATTACAAAGTTAAGTAGATGAGAAAAGATTTCTTGAAGTCAATGGAAGTGATAGTGAGGAACCACTTGAACCATGTGCTGTGCCCTGTCTGAATTCCTGACCCACAGAATCTGTGAGCATAACACTTGGTGGTTTTATGCAGTTAAGTTTGGGGTAATTTGTTACACAGACTGAATTCCTGAAACACTTATTTTCATAAGTTTTAGTTTTATTTTCATGATAAGGACCCAGGTTTTTTGTTTGTTTGTTTTTTGTTTTTTTACTACTGTAGAATTTGAGAAACACACTTTATCTTAAGTGGATTTACTTTAAGTGACCTTTTTCCAGTATCAATTTTCCTGAAATACTTTGTCGGAAGCCCTGCCTCAAGCCTCCATTGTTTTATGCACCATAGCAGGTAGAGAGATCAGCGATCCAGTGCTGGGAAGCCAGGGAAGGCAGAGGAGAAGGGGTAGGCCTGAGTTAGCTGCAAAAGGCCTAGAACTCAGTCTTGTATGGTTCTGGAAAGGTATTGTGGTGTTAGTGCTAGATGGTCCTGGGTCCTAAATCCCACTCAATAACTGTGTGATACTGGGCAAGTTACTCAACTTTTCTGAGAATCAGTTTCCTCAGCTATATCATGGCATTACTAATCCTACCTCACTGGGCTATTTTAAGGCTTATATGTGATGAGGTATTTGAAGTATTCACCAATGTTCATTTTCAACTGAGGACGTCACTCCTACTTGCTATTAGTATTAAAAGGATTATTTTTTTTAAAATCACTTTAAAAAATGAGAAAAAGAGGCAAAGCCAAGATGCTGGTGTAGTCAGATGCTTCCAGTGATTCCTCTTACAACAAAGACCCAAAAAAACAAGTGAAACGATTATATATGTATGACAAGCTAGAAGCCCTGAACATCAAAGGCAAAGTTAGAAAACAGACTGAGTGGCAGCCAGAGGGAGAGATGGTTCAGAAGTGGTGAGGAGTTGCCAGACCTCACTTGGTGGGAAACCTCAGGCGCCACCCCCTGGAGCGACCACGGTGGGCAGGCGGTAGTGTTCTGGATGTGGTTTCCTCAGGGAGAAAGAGTGAGCTGCACAGCCTACTCACACCCCTGGAACAAGAGAAAAACGGTGCCCTCAGCAAAAGCTAAGTGCTTGCATTTATTTTACTGTGCTCCCAGCTCCCAAGCCAGCTTCAGTGGTTGTTGATTTCCCTGTGTCTGTGATAGGTCCTACTGTATGCCCTGAGCCACTCTCCCAGCCTTGGAGAAGGAATAAATAAACAATGGGGGGGGGGGAGATAACCTGTCAGTTCTACTAAGCTGGGAAGCTCAGGACAGAAGCAGCTCCTGACCAGGCACAATTGGTCCACGGACTTTGAATATCTTTTACCTCTGCATAGGCCTGTGTGGACCCATTTCAGGAGAATAGGCCCTTGTTGGCAGACTGCAAGTTTCAGCTGTGCGGTGGAGAAGTGGATTTTTGATGTTTGACACCACTTTGCTTATTAAACAGGGTCCTCACCTTCCCACATCAGGGCCCTAAGGACTGGTGGCTCCACCCACATCACCTAGCTACCTGCAAAAGAGCTCCAAGGACAAGTGGTACCTCCCAGACCTTCCAACCAAAAGCATTGGGTTCCCATGGTCCACCTGCAGAACCCACCCACCTGTGTGCTCTAGGGAACAGGGACAAGCTTTCCTCGCAGACTCTTGGGGGATGGTTGTCAGCCTCCTGCCTTGTTCAGAGCATGACCCCCTGCTGCCTGTACCTACAGCAATCATCCCTACCCCTCTAAGACTGTAGGACAGAGCCTGTACCACACACTTAATGACCAACTACCTGGACACCTGAGCTGAATCCATACAAGAAAAGTGAATGAACGCCTAGACTCATATACCTGGTAACAGTTCTAGCCATCTGGTGACAGGATGTTAGAGCTTCAAAGGTGAAAATAATCAAGCTAACTCACTGAAGCAGCCTATTTGGGCATATCGAAACAAAACAAAGCAAGAAGCTAGGATATAGTAAGCAAACAAAAAATAAATTAATACAATAACTTATAGACAGTTCGGAGACAGCAGTCAATACCAAATCACATAAAGAAGCAGAACGTGATTGCTTTAACAAGCTCTCCAAACGAAGAATCATGGAACCTTCCGGATAAAGGTGTATTCCTAGAATTACCAAATGCAGAATACAGAAGATTAATATACAGAACTATTCAAGACATCAAGAACAGGATCAGGGGAAATGCAGAACAAGCCAAGGAACACACAGATAAAGCAGTTGAAGAAATAAAAATTGTTATTCCAGAAAATGATGAAAAATTTAATAACCTGCAAAAATCCATAGAAAGGCAGTAATCAGAAATTCAGAAGATTAACAACAAAAATTACAGAAGTAGACAACTCAATAGAAAGTCAGAAGAGCAGAATTGAGCAAGTGGAAGGCAGAATTGGTGACCCTGAAGATAAAGCGCTTGGCACCAATATATTTGAAGAAAAGTTGGATGACAGAATTTTAAAAAATGAAGACACCTTAAGAATCAAGTGGGACTCTATCAAAAGAAATAACCTACGAGCGATAGGAGTACCAGAACAGGGAGGGATAATAGAAACTACAGACAGAATTGTTGAAGATTTGTTGGCAGAAAACTTCCCTGATATCGTGAAAGATGAGAAGATATCTATCCAAGATGCTCATGGAACTCCACATAAGGTAGATTTTAAAAGAAAGTCACCAAGACTTATTATAATCAAACTTGCCAAAACCAAAGATAAAGAGAGAATTTTAAGAGCGGCTAGAGATAAATGAAAAGTCACCTACAAAGGAGAGTCAATAAGAATAAGCTCGGACTACTCAGCACAAACCATGCAGGCAAGAAGGCAATGGGATGACTTATAAAAAGAATTGAAGGGAAAAAATTGCCAATGAAGAATTATATACCCAGCAAAAATGTCTCTCAAATATGAAGGGAAAACTAGGACATTGCCAGATAAACAGAAGTTTAGGGAATTTGTAAAACAAAACAAAACGAAACTACAAGAAATACTAAAGGGAGTTCACTGGTTAAAAAATCAATAATATCAGGTATCAATCCAAGACTAGAACAGAGGACAGAGCAACCAGACATCAACCCAGATACAGAAATCACAATTTAAAAAACCCAAAACAGGGAAGCAGGGATGTCATTATGTAAAAGAAGACAACATAAAAAAAAAAAAAAAAACAATAAAGAGGGACTAAAAAATGTAGTCAGAGATCCTTCATATACAGAGGAAGTCAAGGAATAAACGTTAGGCTTAAACTTAGAAAAATAGGAGTAAATATTAAGGTAACCACAAAGGAGACTAATAATCCTACTCCTCAAAATGAAATACAAGAAAAAAACACTCAGCAAAAACAAAATTAACAAAAACGAATAGGAGGAAAAGACAATAAACTACTCAGCACAAAAAATTGAGTGAGAAAAAGAAACTGTCAACGACACACAAAAAAAGACATCAAAATGACAGCACTAGACTTGTACATATCCATAATTACACTGAATGTAAATGGACTAAATGCACCAATAAAGAGACAGAGAATGGCTGAATGGATTAAAAAATACAATCTGTCTATATGTTGCCTACAAGAGACACACCTTAGACTTAAAGATGCAAACAAACTAAAGCTCAAAGGATGGAAAAAAAAATATATCAAGCAAACAACAATCAAAAAAGAGCAGGAGTGGCAATATTAATTTCTGACAAAATAGACTTTAAAGTTAAGCCCACCACAAAGGATAAGGAAGGACACTATATAATGATTAAAGGGACAATATACAAGGAGGATATAACCATATTAAATATTTATGCATCCAATGACAGGGCTGCAAGATACATAAAACAAACTCTATCAGCATTGAAAAGGGAGATAGACAGCTCCACGGTAATAGTAGGAGACTTCAACACACAACTTTCGGTGAAGGACAGAACATCCAGAAAGAAGCTCGATAAAGACACGGAAGATCTAAATGCCACAATCAACCAGCTTGACCTCGTACACATATACAGAACACTGCACCCAGCAGCAGCCAAGTATACTTTCCTTTCCAACGCACATGTAACATTCTCTAGAACAGATCACATATTAGCTCATAAAGCAAGCCTTAACGCAATCCAAAACATGGAAATACTACAAAGCATCTTCCCTGACCATAAGGTCATAAAAGTATAATTCAATAACAGAAAATGCAGGGAAAATAAATCAAACACTTGCAAACTGAACAATGCCCTGCTCAGAAATGACAGGGTTATAGGAGAAATTAAGAATGGAATAAAGAAACTCATAGACTCCAATGAGAACGAAAACACTTCCTATCAGAACCTTTGAGACACAGTGAAAGCAGTGCTCAGAGATCAACTTATATCAATAAATGCACACATCCAAAAAGAAGAAAGGGCCAAAATCAAAGAATTATCCCTATAACTTGAACAAATAGAAAGAGAACAACAAAAGACACCCTCAGGCACTTGAAGAAAGCAAATAATAAAAATTAGAGGAGAATTAAATGAAATAGAGAACAGAAAAACAGTTGAAAGAGTTAACAAATCACCAAATCAATACCATTTACAGTAGCCCCCAAGAAGATAAAATACTTAGGAATAAATCTAACCAGAGACATAAAAGACCTATACAAAGAAAACCACAAGACACTAATGCAAGAAACCAAAAGAGATCTACATAACTGGAAAAACGTACCCTGCTCATGGATAGGAAGACTCAACAGTGTAAAAATGTCTATTTGACCAAAAGTGATCTATAGATACGATGCAATTCCAATCCAAACTTCAACAACACTTTTTAATGAGATGGAGAAACAAATCACCAACTTCATATGGACGGGAAAGAGGCCCCGGATAAGTAAAGCATTACTGAAAAAGAAGAACAAAATGAGAGGCCTCACACTACCTGATTTTAGAACCTGTGATACTGCCACAGTAGTCAAAACAGCCTGGTACTGGTACAACAACAGATACATAGACCAATGGAACAGAATTGAGAATCCAGACATAAATCCACCCACATATGAGCAGCTGATATTTGACAAAGGCCCAAAGTCAGTTAAATGGGGAAAAGACAGTCTTTTCAACAAATGGTGCTGGCATAACTGGATATTCATCTGCAAAAAAATGAAACAATGCTGGTGGGAATGTAAAATGGTACAACCACTTTGGAAATCCATCTGGCGTTATCTTAAACAGAAATAGAACTACCATACAACCCAGAAATCCCACTCCTCGGAATATACCCTAGAGATACAAGAGCCTTCACACAAACAGATATATGCACACCCATGTTTATTGCAGCTCTGTTTACAATAGCAAAAAGTTGGAAGCAACCAAGGTGTCCATCAACGGATGAATGGGTAAATAAATTGTGGTATATTCACACAATGGAATTCTATGCATCGATAAAGAACAGTGACTAATCTGTGAAACATTTCATAACATGGAGGAACCTGGAAGGCATTATGCTGAGCGAAATTAGTCAGAGGCAAAAGGACAAATATTGTATAAGACCACTATTATAAGATCTTGAGAAATAGTAAAAACTGAGAAGAACACATACTTTTGTGGTTACAAAGGGGGGAGGGAGGGAAGGAGGGAGAGGGTTTTTTATTGATTAATCAGTAGATAAGAACTGCTTTGGGTGAAGGGAAAGACAACACTCAATACATGGAAGGTCAGCTCAACTGGACTGGACCAAAAGCAAAGAAGTTTCCAGGATAAAATGAATGCTTCAAAGGTCAGCGGAGCAGGGGCGGGGATCTGGGGAGCATGGTTTGAGGGGACTTCTAAGTCAATTGGCAAAATAATTCTATTATGAAAACATTCTGCATCCCACTTTGAAATGTGGCGTCTGGGGTCTTAAATGCTAACAAGCGGCCATCTAAGATGCTTCAATTGGTCTCAAAGCACCTGGAGCAAAGGAAAATGAAGAACACCAAGGTCACAGGATAACTAAGAGCCCAAGAGACAGAAAGGGCCACATGAACCAGAGACCTACATCATCCTGAGACCAGAAGAACTAGTTGGTGCCCGGCCACAATCGATGACTGCCCTGACAGGGAGCACAACAGAGAACCCCTGAGGGAACAGGAGATCAGTGGGATGCAGACCCCAAATTCTCATAAAAAGACCATACTTAATGGTCTGACTGAGACTAGAGGAATCCCGGCGGCCATGCTCCCCAGACCTTCTGTCGGCACAGGACGGGAACCATCCCCGAAGACAACTCATCAGAAATGAAAGGGACTGGTCAGCGGGTGGGAGAGAGATGCTGATGAAGAGCGAGCTAATTATATCAGGTGGTCACTTGAGAGTGTGTTGGCAACTCTTGTCTGGAGGGGGGATAGGAGGATAGAGAGAGAGGGAAGCTGGCAAAATTGTCATGAAAGGAGAGACTGAAAGGGCTGACTCAATAGGGGAAGAGCAAGTGGGAGTACGGAGAAAGATGTATGTAAACTTATATGTGATAGACTGATTGGATTTGTAAACGTTCACTTGAAGCTTAATAAAAGTTAATAAAAAAAAAAAATGAAACAGGACCCATAACTCACACCATGCACAAAATCTAACTCAAAATGGATCAAAGACCTAAATGTGAAATCTAAAATGGTAAAGACCATGGAAGAAAAAATAGGGACAACGCTAGGAGCCCTAATACATGGCATAAACAGTATACAAAACACTACTAACAATGCACAAACACCAGAAGAGAAACTAGATAAGTGGGAGCTCCTAAAATCAAACACCTCTGCTCATCCAAAGACTTCACCAAAAGAGTAAAAAGAGTACCTACAGACTGGGAAAAAGTTTTTGGCTGTGAAATTTCCGATCACAGTCTGATCTCTAAAACCCACACGCTACTGCAAAAACTCAACAACAAAAGAACAACTAACTGAATTAAAAAATGGGCAAAGGATATGAACAGACATTTCACTAAAGAAGACATTCAGGTAGCTAATAAATACATGAGGAAATGCTCACAATCATTAGCCATTAGAGAAATGCAAATCAAAACTACAATGAGATTCCATCTCACTCCAACAAGGCTGCCATTAATCCAAAACACACAAAATAATAAATGTTGGAGAGGTCGTGGAGAGGCTGGAACACTTGCACACTGCTGGTGGAAATGTAAAATGGTACAACCACTTTGGAAATCGATTTTGTGCTTCCTTAAAAAGCTAGCAATAGAACTATCATATGATCCAGCAGTCCCACTCCTTGGAATATATTCTAAAGAAATAAGAGCCTTTACACAAATAGATATATGCACACCTATGTTCGTTGCGCCACTGTTTACAATAGCAAGATGATGGAAGCAACCAAGGTGCCCATCAAAGGATGAAAGGATAAATAAATTATCGTATATTCACACAATGGAATATTACGCATCGATAAAGAACAAGGATGAATCCATAAACATTTCACAACATTGAGGCAACTGGATGGCATTATACTGAGTGAAATTAGTCAATTGCCAAAGGACAAATATTGTATGAGACCACTATTATAAGAACTCAAGAAATAGTTTAAACAGAGAAGAAAATATTCTTTGATGGTTATGAGAGTCGGGAGGGAAGGAGGGAGGGAGAGGGGTATTCACTAATTTGATAGTAGACAAGAAGTATTTTAGCTGAAGGGAAGGACACACAATACAGGTGAAGTCAGCACAATTGGACTAAACCAAAAGCAAAGAAGTTTCCTGAATAAACCGAACGCTTCGAAGGCCAGCGTAGCAGGGGCAGGGGTTTGGGAACCATGGTTTCAGCGGACTTCTAGGTCAATTGGCATAATAAAATCTATGAAGAAAACATTCTGCTTCCCACTTTGGAGAGTGGCATCTGGGGTCTTAAACGCTAGCAAGCAGCCATCTAAGATGCATTAACTGGTTTCAACCCATTTGGAGCAAAGGAGAACGAAGAACACCAAAGACACAAGGTAATTATGAGCCCAAGAGACAGAAAGGGCCACATAAATCAAAGACTACATAAGCCTGAGACCAGAAGAACTAGATTGTGCCTGGCTATAACCAATAACTGCCCTGACAGGAAACACAACAGAGAATCCCTGATGAAGCAGAAGAGCAGTGGGATGCCGACCTCAATTCTCATGAAAAGGCCAGATTTAGCGGTCTGACTGAGACTAGAAGGACTCTGGAGTTCATCATCCCCAGATCTTCTGTTATCCCAAGACTGGAACCATTCCCAAAGCCAACTCTTCAGACAGGGATTGGACTAGAATATAAGATAGAAAATGACACTGGTGAGGAGTGAGCTTCTTGGATCAAGTAGACAACATGAAACTATGTGGGCAGCTCCTGTCTGGAGGGGAGATGGGAAGGCAGAAGGTGATAGAAGCTGGCTGAATGGGCACGAAAATACAGGGCGGAGAGAATGAGTATACTGTCTCATTAGGGGGAGAGCAACTAGGAGTACATAGCAAGGTGTATATAAATTTTTTATGAGAGATGGACTTGATTTGTAAACTTTCACTTAAAGCACAATAAAAATTTTAAAAGAAAAAAATGAGAAGAAGCAATGCTCAAGTTTCAAGGTTTCCCTCCTTTCTTCCTTAGGTCATTTACCTTCTCGTTTCACCCCTCTCTGTGTGCAATTGCCTTTTTATATAATTATGCTTGGGATGGTAAATAGATTTCTTCTTGAGTGCCACTTCTAATGAACTGCTTAGAACCCTTGAGAAGAATTCTGATGCTATATCCAGGCTCATTGCAAAATGGTGCTATGATCAATTGGCAGTATTGGCTTGGGAGAGGCAGCTGGCATCACTGTTGTCCACTTTTTATCAACTCTACTATATCTTTCTCCTAAACACACTCATTGTACTTTCACTTCCCACTCCCTGGAGGAGTCAGTCACCTTTCTAGAAGCACACAGGCTGAGCACAATCCAGGGCTCATATACCCTAATAACTTTTTAGCTCGTGTTAAATACAGTGCTGGGTAATTGAAGTTCAGAGAGGTTAAGTTATCTGGCTAGGTTACACAGCTAACTAGTATGACAGTCAAGACTGAAAGTCAAATTTCTCTGACCTCAAAGTTGGCGCACTTTCCTCAATAGGCTGCTTACTCTTCAGTGTCAACACTTTCTCACGGATGTTGGGGTGAAGCAGGGGCACAAAGTGGATCTGGATTTGAGAGTGACCCAGGACTTGTTCCAGGGATAGGGATTGAGCACCTTCTTCTCTAAATGCAATGGTGGAACTACCAACTACAGGACACTGAGGACTCATACGGGGAGAGGCTCAGGTTGGAGCATCATCAGCCTAGAAGGAGTAGAACACAGCTCTGAAGGAGCGGTGCTTTGTATACAGACATGTTAAAATCTGCTTACCAGCTGTATGACCTTGGGCAAGTTACTCAACCTTCCTCTTACTCCTTTTCCCCAGCTGTAAATTGGGAATATGAACATCATCAATTACACAGGGTTGTGTGGGGATTAGGTAGTGATAATATTTATAAAGACCTCAGTACAGGGCCTAGCACGTAATGTCTTCAATATATGTTAGTCACAATTCATCCTAACAAGAGTGCAGGAGGCCCCACTCTTCCCCTGCACAGGAGGAACATGTACTAGAACATACAACTTGAACAGAAAAGAATATGGAAGAAATGCCTGCTGACCTCAGAAAACAATGAAATAACAAATTTGCATATGCTTATTCTTTTTCACTTGACCAGGAAAATTCCAGCAATTCATGTTTAGAAAGGAGTCTGAAGCAAGCAGAATGGAGTCAAGTGTTCTCTTATATTAATATCACGTGACCGCCCCCCACCCCCCGCCCCAGAGCCATCTTGGTCATGCTAAGAAGGCCATGCCCAGAGTGCCTCGTTAAAACTTTCCTAACAATAGCTCTACTATCCATGAAAAACTGTTTTCTTTCCTTTCCTGTGAAATCGCCCCAGTGGCCTCTGAATGGAGACTCTCAAATAAACAACAGTGAAGTATAATTAATTATGTTCCTTCCTCAGTTTCCTACTTCCTGGTACACCTTAATGATATTCCACCATGCTGAGAATTCACTGGATGGGGATATTTCCACCACTACCACCACGACCCTCATGCTTTGTTTGTTTATTCCAACTTCCCTTTCCTCAGAGGCAGCCAGCAGAAACTTTCTATAAAGTAGAATTAGTTTGAAAGTTATCAGACTTCCTCCAGCACCTGACATCTCTAATGTCCTTTCAGTGTGGGCTGGTTTTGTGGTGGGGAGGGGGGACTTTGTCCATGGAACCAATTCTTTATTGGGAGAGAATGGGAATTAACTGGTCTACAAGTCTTAGATGGCTGAAGAATTAGAATTGAGAGATGGTGATATGGAGACCACATAGCCATGGAGCAAGTGACGGATTCAAGAGGCTTTTTTCTCTTCTCTCCAGCATGTCAGTTGTCACAGGCTTCTGCATGGTGACGTCTTGTTTTCCTTAGTAAAATAAGTCTTTCCATTAGGAATTCTCATCTTCCCATTAATTGGTGACAGTGCTATCAGAGCCCTCTTCAAAACCGTATAATCTGGGCCACATCCCTACTTCTGTATCAATTCCTGGTGAAATCTCCTGACTCCACAGCACCCATGAAAGTCAGAATCTGCACCACGTGTGTCTCCAGGGTACTTGTAGAAACACATTTAGCCTGTCCTATTTCCTCTTAACTACCTGCCTTTGATATGGGGTCTCTCTTCTAGCAGGCTTTGTGTAAGGCAAAGACTCTTTCTGGAGGCATTCTTGGCATTAAAAAAAAAAAAGGTGTATTATCAGTGAGTATCAATTATAATGAGACATTTTTAGTGGGGCTTGATAATGTCGGAATCAGGGAATGTGGCATCTGAGCTGAGATCCTGGCAGCTGCATTTTATTAACCGGAGTCAGGGCGCTAAGCTGATTTTCAGACTTGATTGACAGAACCCTTTCAGCACAAACCCTGGAAAACTATTAGGAGGAAAGAATCCCATCGAGGCATTCTGCCTGTAATGGTTTTAATGCAGAAATGCATTTGATCAGCAGCACGCTGAGCTCATATCATGTCCAGAGTGAGTAGCAATATGGTTCCAGTGTCATTTACCACAACCAATTACAGTACATCCTAACAACATTTGAAACGGAATTGGATTAAGAAATCTACACTTTCAAGACTGTAGTCTGAGAGGCAAAACCCCGGTATTTTCAGTGAATCTCGTTCCCTACCTGTTTCATTATAGGAGTAAGTTGAAGAAAAGGAAAAAAAAAAAAAAAGAAAAAACTCTCAGAGGTGCAAGAGGTTGAAAAAAAAACATAAAAAGCATGATACAACCATAATTCAATGACCGTCTGTCTTTCTTTGGAGGCTTGGTGACCTAGCGGTTAAGCGGTAGGCTGCTAACCAAAAGGTCAGCAGTTGAAATCCACCAGCCACTCCTTGGAAACCCTAAGGGGCAGTTCTACTCTGTCCTATAGGGTCGCTATGAGTTGTTGACTAGACAGCAATTGGTTTGAGTTTTTTTGGGGGGGGGGTCTGTCTTTCTTCAGCACTCTTTCTTTGTGGCTAACCTCCTCCTCTATACAAGACTTCCAAGACGATTCTTTTTTTTTAAGCACCAGATTCACTCTCCAAAATCAGATAACTCATTTCTCAGTCTTCTTCATCATCCATACCCACTCCCACCCAAAAGGTGCTAGTTCTAATGGATAAAAATCTTTGTGATATAAAACATTAGCCATAAAGTCACCGTTGTTCTGAATGTTTAACCGCATTGGCAACATTAGCTGATAGGATGGATTAACAAGGGAATGTCTTCTAGGTATTTCACATTTTAAAACTATGAAACAGCCATCGCCATCTTCTGAGTTAACCATCCACAAAGCTCATTGGGATGATACATATGAAGTACCGGTGCAGGAAATCAAATGCCAAATATTATTGTTTTGGTTTTTGGAATAGCTTTATTGAGTTATCAAAATATAAAAGTAATGCATGTTCACTGCAAAAAAAATTTAGAAAATACAGAGAAAAGTAATGAAAAATAAGGATATTGTTCAGAATAAGCACTGCTGATATTCTGGTGTTAACCACAGGCATATTTAGAACCAAAACGTTATCAGGTAATATACACTGTGGAATAATCTGCCTTTGTTCATTCAGAAATATGTTATGAATCTTTTTCCATGTCAATAAATATGAATCTACATCACATATTTAAAACTTCAGAATAGTATATTATTGTGCCATCATTATTTTAACTAATCCCCTTCTGATGAACACTTATGCTCCCCCCTTTGTTCCCCTTTTAAACAATTGTTCAATGACATTCCTGTACATAAACGATGCTCAGACTTTAATAAGACTTAGAAAGCATTTTTTTCCAGTTGCTGTTGAGTTGATTTTGACTCATGGCGACCCTACATGTGTCAGAGTAGAACTAAGCTCTACAGGGTTTTCAGTCACTGATTTTTCAGAAGTGGATCACCAGGTCTTTCTTCCAAGGCATCTCTGGGAAGACTCAAAACTTTAGCCTTCCAGTTAGCAGCCGAGCACGTTAACCATTTGCACTACCCAGGGACTTCCAGAAAAGCATAAAGCCCACGAATCTGCATTTTAACAAGCCCTCTATGTGATACTGATGCTGGTAGTCCTGAAACCACACTTTGAAAAATATGTATCTTTGCAAACTTAACTGATGATTTCCTTAGGATAAAGTTCTAGAAGCGAAATTATCATTTTGGCAAAGGCTATCCAGTACAGCATTTCAACAATCTACCTCATTTGTAATTACCTTGTTGTTAAAAAAAACAAAAACAAAAACTGGGTCATGAAGGTAGGTATATGCTCTGAAGTAGAAAGTATGTTTGAGACAGAGGTGAACAAGGTAAATCTGTTTGTTCAAAAGCCATCAGAATCAACCTTCCAGGTGTCTGTGGGATGTATAAGTCCTCCTCAAGCAAAAGGTTGGCTCCTCTGCAAGAGCCTAGCAATGAGAAGACTTGAGGATGGATGGGGGAGAAGACACAGAGTGAGAGTGGTTCAGCACCTTGTCTGGAGAAGCTGGTTCCTGAGAGGGTGAGGGTGCCTCCCACTGCCACTTAAATAAGGGGATTGCTGCCAATAGGGGTCACCAAAAGAGATAGCTCCACTCTCCAGCTTCACTTGTATAAAATTTGCATTTGACTAGCATTCTATCTCTACCACAGAAACCTTCCTCCAGGAGTTTGAGAAAGAGAGTAAGAAAGAGAACAGGTATTTCTCATTGCTGGTATGCGAGCTTGCATAAGTAAGCATCTACACACTCACCCACACCCACAAAGGCAGACACATCTATAGCCTCCGAACTCCAGAAGAAGTAGAAATTCAAGATTTCCAACTATAAGCCTCACATAAGGAGCAATTTTGCCCAAAGCTGTACAATATAAAAATTGAGCAGGTAGGCAACAAATTTGAATAATGTAAAGGAAAAGATTTTCTTCCTTTTTTTTTTTTTTGGCTAAATTATTGAATATGGTATACATACAGGAAAGTGCTCAAATCATAAGTTTACAAACTACATTTTCACAAAGTGAACACACATATATAACCAGCATCCAGATCAAGAAATAGAACAATACCCAGAACTCAGAAGTCTCCTGGTGCTCCCTTGCAGTCACTATTCTCCCAAAGGGTAGCCACCATCCTGATATCTGATAGTTTAATTGGTTTGACCCATTTTTGAGCTTTATATAAATGGAATCATAGCATACAGGCGCTCTTTCTACTGTCAGAATTGGTTTTTACTAAATTTTTCTAGATCATTAGCCCAAAAATCATGTACAGACATGTCTCAATTTGAAGCAGAGACATCCCCTAAAAAAAAAAAAAAAATTTAAGTACATATTTAAATAAATCACTGTCCATTTGTGCCTATTAAAATTGAATGGCCTCATCTAAGTTGAGCCAGTGGAGTCTCTGGTGCCCCATGACTGTCCACAGTGCAGTAATCATGACCCCAAAAGGGCAGCTTCCCAGTGTGCATGACGGACACCTTGAGAGATAGTATAATGCAGTAGAAAAGAGATTAGCTTTGGAACCATAAAAAACTGCGTTCAAATAGAATCTTCTCCACTTACCAGCTGTACTATCTTCATGAAGTCACATAATTTCTCTGGGGCTCAGTTACTTTTGTTGTTATTATTGTTGTTCTGTGCCCTCAAGTTAATTATGACTCATAGTGACCCTATGTGACAGGTAAAACTGCCCCATAGAGTTTCTTAGGCTGTAATCTTTATGGGAGCAGATGGCCACGCCTTCTCTCCTGCAGAACAGCTATGTGGGCTTGAACCTCCAACCTTTCAGTTAGCAGTCAAGCACTTAACCATTGTACCACCAGGGCTTCTTCAGTTGATTTTACACCTGCAAAATGGGGGAAATATCTCGTTGAGTTGTTGTGAAAATTAAATAAGATCACAAATATAAAGTACTTGGCATAGAATAGGCACTCCATAAATGTTTATTCTCTTTCTCCCTTCAGAGACCAAACTTTGATCATTCACCAGATTCAACCTGTTGTGTACACACAACCTAAATAACTATATTTGCAATGGCAACTATTTGAACCACTAACTAGCAAATTAAAAATCAATTAGAGACCAGGTTTCTGATCCAATGAAATTTAAACTTGCTGATACAAAGTCTTTTTCTGAAATGAGAAATAACACCATCATTCTTTGGAAACCAGTATGGCTTCATGTTCCTCACATTTCCCACGATGTTGGCCTGACCCTTTATTTATTAATGGTTTCCCCCATGAAACCATTGTTATCTCAGCTTGCTGTGATGGTCTAAGCACACACAAAATCATTTTCTAACAAAAGCACAAAGCACCCAAATGCCAGTGATTCCTGTGACATTACCATTTTATTAATAGCCAGTATGCCAATCTGTTTATAATGGCCTTTTCAGTTAGACACGCGAAAGATCCTGTAACAATCATGCGATTTCTGCATTTTCACCAGTATACATATTAACATCTCTGACAGATTGCTAACGAGCTGATGTTGGAATTACAGAGTAGTCTGTTATCATTTGTCCATTCACAGTTTCCTCACCAGCCCATCTGTGCTCGGAACACAGCCACCACGGAGCATGCAGGCTGGGACAGTTTCTCCATTTACACCTTTTGCCTTCAGAGGCCTCGGAAAGCTCATCCCTAATTAAAGATTTCAACAAACATATTGCCAGCTTTCTAATACTGTTAGTAAACTGCTCTCTTTTGTTAGGAAAGGTGCTGTTTGTCAGCACTTTGTAGATTTAGATATTTAGTATGTGTTTCTGTAGCCCAGCAAAATATTTGTGTTTTTAGAATAATTCAATTAGTAAGTTATACATTGTTACGAATTGAATTATGTTCCACAAAAATATGTGTTGTAAATTCTGACCTCTATGCCTCAAGTCTACCAGAGCCAACGTGCAACCTTTAGAATATCCCACCTGAATTTAGAGACCATCTCAAGAATAGATTTGACTCATTGAACACTAATGACTGAATACCAGACGACTTGTGGGATGACATCAAGGACATCATACATGAAGAAAGCAAAAGGTCATTTAAAAGACAGAAAAGAAAAAAAAAGACCAAAATGGATGTCCGAAGAGATCTGAAACTTGCTCTTAATCTAAAATAGCTGAAGCGAATAGAAGAAATGATGAACTAAAAGAGCTCAACAGAGGATTTCAAAGGGTGATTCAAGAACTCAGAGTATTATAATGAAATGTGCAAAGGCGTGGAGTTAGAAAGTGAAAAGGGAAGAACATGCTTGGCATTTCTCAAGTTGAAAGAACTGAAGAAAAAATTCCAGCCTCAAGTTGCAATATTGAAGGAGTTTATGAGCAAAAAGATGAACGACACAGGAAGCATCAAAAGAAGGTGGAAGGAATAACAGTCTCTGTACCAAAAAGAATTGGTCCACATTCAGCCATTTCAGGAGGTAGCATATATCAACAACCTATGGTACTGAAGGGAAAAGTCCAAGGTGCACTGAAGACATTGGTGAAAAACAAGGCTCCAGGAATTTACTGAATACCAAATAAGATGTTTCAATAGACAGATGCAATGCTGGAAATGCTCCCCAGTTTATGCCAAGAAATTTGGAAGACAGCTACCTGGCCAACCACCTGGAAGAGATCCATATTTGTGCCCATTCCAAAGAAAGATGGTCCAACAGAATGCAGAAATTAAAAACCACTATCATTAATATCACATGCAAGTAAAATTATGCTAAAGATAATTCAAAAACTATTGTAGCAGTACATCAACAGGGAACTGCCAGAAATCCAAGCTGGATACAGAAGAGGATGTAGGAACAGTGATATCATTGCTAATGTTAGATGGATGTTGGCTAAAAGCGGAGAATACCAAAGAGATGTTTACCTGTGTTTTATTTACTATGCAAAGGCATTCAACTGAGTGGATTATAACAAATTATGGATAACATTACAAAGAATGGGAATTCCAGAACACTTAATTGTGCTCTTGAGGAACCTATATACAAACCAAGAGGTAGTTGTTTGAACAGAACAGGGGGATACTGTGTGGTTTAAAGTCAGGAAAGGTGTGCGTCAGGGTTTTATACTTTCACCATAGTTATTCAACCTATATGCTGAGCTAATAATTCAAGAAGGTGGACTATATGAAGAAGAATGGTGCAGCAGGCCTGGAGGAAGACTAACAAGCTGTGGTACACAGAAAACACAACCTTGCTTGTTCAAAGTGAAGAGGACTTGAAGCACTTACTGATGAAGATCAAAGACTACAGCCTTCAGCAAAGATTACACCTCAACATAAAGAAAAAAAAATCCTCACAAGTGGACCAATAAGCAACATCATGAAAAATGGAGAAAATATTGAAGTTGTTAAGAATTTCATTTTACTTGATTCAAAATCAACACCCATGGAAGCAGCAGTCAAGAAACCAAACGACACATTGCATTGAGCAAATCTGCTACACAAGACCTCTTTAAAGTATTAAAAACGAAAATGTCACCTTTAGGACTTAGGTGTGCCATTTAAGACTTAGGTGTGCCAGACCTAAGCCATGGTGTTTTCAACCGCCCTATAGGCATGCGAAAGCTGGACAATGATTAAAGAAGACCAAAAAAGAATCAATACCTTTGAATTATGGTGTTGGCAAAGAATATTGACTGTACCATGGCCCAGAAGAATGAACAAATCTGTCTTGGAAGAAGTATAGCCAGAATGCTCCTTAGAAGTGAGGATGGTGAGACTACATCTCACATGCTTTGGATATGTTATCAGGAGGGACCAGTCTCTGGAGAAGGACATCATGCTTGGTAAAGTAGAGGGTCAGTAAGAAAGAAGACCCTTAAAGAGATGGATTGACACAGTGGCTGTAAGAATGGGCTCAAACATAGCAGGGATTGTGAGGATGGCACAGGACCCAGAAGTGTTTTGTTCTGTTGTGCATAGGATCACTTTGAGTTGGAACTGAGTTAACTGCACTTAACAACAACAACATGCCTGTGGTTATAATCCCATTTGGGAATGGATTTTCTTTGTTCTGTTAATGAGACAGGATTAGTGTAGGGTGTATCTTGGGTCAGTCTCTTTTGAGATATAAAAGAGATTAAACAAGTAAGCAGAGGAGAAATGGTGTAACAGAGATGCCAAGAGACATGGAGATCTCCAACGAACCAGGAAGCTGAAGAGACAAGGGCCTTCTTCCAGAGCCAAGAGAGGAAGAAAGACTTCCTCTAGAGCTGGCACATTGAATTTGGTCTTCTAGCTTTCTGAACTGTGAGAAAGTAAATTTCTGTTTGTTAAAGAACTCACTTGTGGTATTTCTGTTATAGCACACTAGATAACTAAGACAGAATTTGTTACCGAAAGAGCTGGGTGCTGCTGTAACAGATAACCTAAAATGTGGAAGTGGTTTTAGAATTGGGTAATGGGTGGAGGCTGGAAGATTTTTAAGGTGTCTTATTGTAAAAGCCTAGATTGCTTTGAAGAGACTGTTAGTAGAATTATGGACACCAAAAGCAATTCTGGTGAGGGCTCAGAAGGAAATGAGAAGAGCTATAGAGAAAGTCTCTATTGTCTTAGAAAATACATATGGCACCAGCAACAGAATCTTGCTAGAAATGTGGACATTAAATGTGCTTTTGGTGAGGCTTCGAAAGAAAATGATGAACATGTGATTGGACGATGGAGGAAGAGCAATACTTTTTATGCAGTGGCAAAGAACTTGTTTGAATTATGTTCAAATGTTTGGTAGAAGGTAGAATTTGTAAGTGATGAATTTGGATACTTGGCTGGTGAGATTTGTAATCAAGATCTTAAAGGAGCCACATGGTTTTTACTTGCTGCTTATAGTAAAATGTGAGAGGAAAGAAATAGACTTAAAATTAACTGTGCAAAATGAAAACAAAACTTAAAGATCTGGAAAATTCTGTTGTACAAACTAAGGACACGTATACTAAAATTTTCACCAATGATGTGGCTACACAATCTTTTGTTAAAGAGATTAAGGCTGTGGCTGATGTATCTAACCAACTACCACAGCAGGAAACCCATTAGCTTAGACTGAAGGGGACAGAGAAAGGATGAAAAAAAAAGAACACTGTCTGCCTCTTGGAATTCTACAGGCAAGAAACAGGCCAAAGGAGCTACATCTGACATCCTCCAAGAAAAGGACCATCCCTGGAGTAGCTCGGAGATGGACAGAACTGTTGGAAGGAGCATGGGAAGCTTGACCTTCTTGGTTTCAAACAGTAGGGCCATGGTCTCCTGGATCTCAAAGGGTGGGACCACAGCCTCCTAAGTTTCAAAGAGTCCGATCATCACCAACTCAGTTCTGGATTGTGGGGCTGCTGTTAAGGTGTGCCAGGGGGATGAGGCCAGCACCCAAAGCTGATGAGGCAGGGCTGCCATGCTCAAAGGACAGAAGAAGAATGTGGCCTGCTAGGGCCAGGGGCGTGGGGTAAGCACTCAGATGGACTAGGAGAATGGGGCCACCCAAAGCCGAGGGAGCAGAGTTGCCATCCCAGTGGACTTGGAAGGTGGAGCAGAAGCCCAGGGCCATGGTGCTTCCACCCAGAGTCCAGAGGGTATGGCCAACAGACTCTGGAGGGAGACCCCATGCCCAAACGGTCCCAAAGAAGAGAGGATCATTTTCAAACCTTGAAAGCTGCTGAGTTTTGGACTTGCTTGGTGCCTGCTATCCGTTCTTTTCCTCCACTTGTAATGAAAATGTCTACCTTATACCTGTTCCACCTTTGTAACTTTAGAAACAGATATCTTGTAGTCTAGATTTCACAGGTTCACAGATGAAAAGGAATTTTGTCCCAGAATGGAATATGCCTAAAGTCTCACCCATACTTGATTTAGATGATTCAGAAGATGAGTTTTGGACTTGAAGTTGATTTAAGACTTTTAGGATAATATGATGGGTAACTGTGTTTTGCATGTGGCAAGGACATGAATTCTGGGGGGCCAAAGGAAGGGTGGACTGTTATAGATTGAATTATGTCCCCCCAAATATGTGTTGTAAATCTTAACCTCTATGCCTGTGCTTATAATCCCATTTGGGAATTTGTTGTCTTAATTATGTTAATTAGGCAGGATAAGTGTAGGGTGTATTTTAAGTCAATCTCTTTTGAGATATAAAAGAGATTAAAGAATTACACAGAGGAAAGACAGGTTATGATAGGTGCCAAGACACATGGAGATTGCTAAGGAACCAGGAAGCAAAAGCTTAAGAGACAAGGCCTTTCCTCCAGAACTGACACAGAGAGAAAGCCTTTTCCTAGAGCCAGTACCTTGAATTTGGACTTCCAGCCTCCTAAACTGCGAGAAAGTAAATCTCTGTTTGTTAAAGTAGCACTAGATAAATAAGACATGCATGTATCTACCTGTATGCACAATAAATACACATGATGCACACAATATCAAAATCCTGTATAAATATTTAGACTTACAAGGACAAAGAAATATGGTGCATTTTTGTGGACACAGACTTCTCTGTAGAACAAGGTGGGCTTGGACACTCTAAGGTTGAATTATTAAAATAAAATGATCAAATTGAAATCATGGTTCAGATAATTTGGAAAGAGTGTAAAATACCTTTTATCTGAAATATGTGTATAATTAAAGTAAACTCAAAAGGAATCTGATTTCCCTGGTAGAATACACCTAGTTGAGAGGACAGAGCTCCCCTAATCCTAAAGTTTTAACTATTAGAGTCAAGATTCTCAATCAGTGTGGGTGTGTTGGGATTTGGTAAGGAAGCAGGGCATGGAATCAATTGGGGAGATTTTAATGCCCTCTTCCTTGTCCCACCATCAAATTTGGACTCTGTATGCTGTCACATTGTAGGGAGAGCAGCTAGGGTCACATAACAATGTGTGTATAAGTTCTTGTATGAGAAACTGACTTGAATTATAAACTTTCACTTAAAGCACAGTTTTAAAAAAAAAAGAAATTGAAAAAATTAAATATATGGGAGCTCAAAAAAAATTTTTTGAAAAAATAAAATATATGGGACCTCAAAAAAAAAAAAAAATTGGACTCTTTCCCATTATGCCCAGTTGAGAAACACTGTGCTAGAGCTTGAAGAGAATAAGAGAGAGGCCAGAGCTGAGAGCTTATTGCTCCAGTTAAAGGCTCTCAGATCTTTAGTCTTGGAAATGGGTTCATTCTCATTCCTGTTAGGGTGAGTATAGAAAGGAGCGGTCATGTAAGTTTTTTCAGACTAAAGTTACACCCTTAGTAAATACTGAGGACTCTGAGGTCTTCCCACCAAGGCAAGAATAATAAGTCTCAGGATCCAGCCCTTTGGAGATCAGAAGGTAGCTCTGAATGCTGTTTTGGAGTCATTTCCACCAGAGACACTGTGACACTGAGGGGTTGTGAGATGCATCTTCCAGTGCGGAAGCTTTGTGGCCACTTATCTCTTTGAAATGTTCATGTAGGTGTTGATCCTTTGATTTAATCCTTGAGTTAAATACAAGCAAGCCTGAGGGAGATGCCACAAATCATGAGGCAAGGTCCTTGTTCTGAAAGAATTTGCACACTAGAGAGCTAATGTTGTTAGCTACCGTGAAGTCGGTCCTCTAGTCATGGCAACCCCATGCACAACCGGCCGCAATGCTGCCCAGTCCTGCACGATGATTTTAATCATTTTGTTTTAATAATCCCAAAGAGATCAATTGACACAGTGGCTGCAACAATGAGCTCAAGCATAACAACGATTGTGAGGATGGCACAGGATCAGGCAGTGTTTTGTTCTGTTATACATAGGGTCGCTATGAGTCGGAACTGGCTCGATGGCACCTAACAACAACAACAACAACAACAACCTTAGATGTCCAAGTCCACCTTGTTCTATAGAAAAGTCTATGTCCCCAGGATCCATTGCCAATTGGATGTTGTGATCCATAAAGTTTTCATTGGCTCATTTTCAGAATTAGATTGTCAGTCCTTTCTTCTTTGTCTTAGTCTGGAAGCTCTGCTGAAACTTGTGCAGTATAATAGCAACACACAAGACTCTAATGACAGACAGATGGTGATGCTCTACCTAACACCACAGGATAGCCAATGCTAAAGATCCAGACGATTGGTGCAGACGCAGGAGAGTTCAGAGGCTGGAGGTGTTACGTCTAAAGAGGATGAGCTAAGATGTTCTCCCAGAGGAGATAGAATCAATACTGAATGTGAAACATGTATAGAATTCAGTGGTTGAGAGAAAGAGAGAGAAATTTGTGAGGTGAGGTGATAGTGAGGAAGGACAAGGAATATTTTTTAAAAAGCCAGTTACCATGGAGTCAACTTCGACTCATGGTGCCCCCATGTGTGCCAGAGTAGAACTTTGCTCTATAGCGCTCTATAGTGCTTTGTTTTTTGCAAGTAGTTCACCAGGCCTTTCTTCCAAGGTGTCTCTGGGTAGACTTGAACCTCCAACCTTCAGTCAGCAGCCTAGCGTGTTAAATATTTGCACCACCCAGGGGGCCCTTAAATAAGCTGCTTTGGCTAGACCGGAAGTCTATGACAGGACAATGAAAAAGCAAGGTTTCGAGGGTGAGCGGTCACTCTGCGAAGGGTAAGGATCTGGACTTTATCTTTTAGGCAGTGTGCATACTGAACAATGGGTAGGCACACTGTTGGTTAACAGGTTAGTGGGTCGGTTTTTAGTAGCAAGATAACTTGATCAAGAGTTATTGTGTAAGGGACTTCAGATGCTTGGGTTTTAAAATCAGGCAGGCCTACGCAGCTGGGCAGCTATGTTGCATTGGCTAATTTCACAAGTCTGGGGGGTTCACTGGCACTAAGCTGATACAAGATGACTGAGGATGGGGCAACTAGGGTGACCTGGATCTGATTATGGGTCTTTCATCCTTCAGCAGCTTGGCCTGGGCATGTTTTACTTCGTGATCACGGCAGAAGGCAAGAGTACAAACAGAAACGTGCGAGCATTTCTTTAAATTTCTGCTCTGTCACATCTGCTATCACTCTATTGGCCAAAGCAAGTCATAGGGCTGAGCTCAGACTCAAAGGGTGAGGAAATAGGTTCCATCTCTTGACAGGGGAACTGCAAAGTCATATGGCAAAGGGCAAGGACACAGGGAGGAGTGAAAAATTGGGACCACATGTGCAATCTGTCTATCACATGGATTCAAATCCCAGCTCCACTAGCTGTGTGGCCATGGGCAAGGCACCTGAAAATTGCCATAAAGAAAGTCCCTATGTCTTAGCATGGTTGTTTTTATTAAGTGAAATGACCCATGTAAAACATTTAGCATAGTGCTCAGCCTATAATAACTGCCTAATAATAAGTGATATTAGCATGTAGGTAAATTAACATGAAGGCACTGTGGCAGCTGCATTGTGGCAGTAGAAAGATGAATTGGGATGCATGACACAATTTGGGGTTGTGGGCCCATATGGGGAGATGTTGATAGAAGTGAAAAGGCCTAGCTGTATTTGGAAGGGACAACAAAGGATGAATCATCAGGAACAGGTGTCTATATCTACTGCCATTGAGTCAGTTCCTACTCATAGCGACCCTATAGGACAGAGTAGAACTGCCCCATAGGGCTTCCAAGGCTATAATCTTTACTGAAGCAGACTGCCACATCTTTCTGCCTTGAGCAGCTGGTGGGTTTGAACTGCTAACCTTTTGTTGGCAGCTGCAAATTTAACCACTGTGTCACTAGGGCTTCTAGGCGTCTGTAGGGCTGCGTAATTAGCACAATGGTGGTGCCATTGACAGAAGCAGGACAATCAGGAAAGGTTGCTGGCCTGGGAATAGATGACGAATTTGCCTTTAACTGACTAGATGGCTCTAGGAGTTTTGTAAAAAGGATGAGGAGACAGCATTCAATAATTTTGCTCAGCATGGTACAAACACTGTAATAATCAGCCAAGCCAAAGTTTTCATCTGGAAAACCTGCTGTTGCTTACCATTTCGTCTATATTAGGAATGATCACTCTAAAGAAAACATAGCAGATTAGCCTGGTTTCCAAGACAGACACTCATTCAGGACTCTGTGACACACTGACCACAGCCCCAGTGAAGAGGCGATTTTTCTTCACAATTACAATAGAACCTGGGCTACAAAGTGCCAGAGGTCAGGGCAATGGAGAGGTTTTTACTCAATCTCGTGGTTCCAGTTTTTGTAACAACTTCCAGCGGGTGCTCACTTGCACTGGAATAATCCCAAAATGCATCCCCAAGAAAGATTCTCATAGACCATTAGCTTAAGCAATTGCCAGCCAAACAAAATAGCAAATTTCTCATGTAGAATGATTTAGTGCAGCAAGACTAGGATAAATAATGAAGGCATTTGTTTATGCCTGCTTACAACATTCCTTGTAGGCAAAAAGGGGGAGAAAACATCATTCTAAGCCTGGGAAGGCAGCCGGTGCATGCTCATTAAAAAATAGGCATTTGCTTTTGTAGTCAAAGAGCCTGAGTTTGCTCTGCTTCACCTCCTGGCCTGGACTCCTCTGATATCCATGTAATTTAAATGAGAAAGTCGTTTGAGACAGTCGTCACATTTCAAAGAAGTGACCCTTTTTGGATGTTGAAAAGATCCCCAGTGTTTGGGTCCACTCCTGGGTGAGGTGATGTCACAGAGTTCTTGAGATGTCATCCAGAGAAACAGAACTTGGAAAGTCTAAACAGGAGTTGTTTACCTTGTCTTTTTGCTTGTTGTGCAAATGGGCCTCAGCTTTGGAAAGGAAACCAGCACGTTTCAAGCTCAGTCTAAGTCAAAATTCACTACGGCTGTCAGTCAAACCCTGGCAAAGAGTTTTTGTTAAGTCCACCATGAACTTTGTGGTTAAGTCACCCATGGCATCCTCCTAGTTGACCTCAAGCTGGTTGAGCTCAGCTTCAAGGGGCAACTTGATTGTTGAGGCACTTCACTCCCTGTTCTTTCTCCAGAGGGACTAGTTCCTCTGACTTCTCCCACTTAAACCTCATCCCCCAGGGAGGAACTCTTGGTCTTTCTGTGAAGAGAACCACCCAGGCAACCATGTTGTTGTTAGGTGCGGTCAAACCAGTTCCAACTCATAGTGACCCTATGTACCACAGAATGAAACACTGCCTGGTCCTGTGCCATCCTCACAATCGTTGTAATGCTTGAGCCCATTGTTACAGCTACTGTGTCAGTCACAATATCATCTTTTAGGCTGTATCCAGATGTGGGTTTCCAATCTGTCCTGAACTTTATACACATTCACCCTGCTCTAGAGTCACTACTTTCCCAACCTTCCCCCTGGCCTATACTGGATGGGATATATTGGGAAAAGTTCCACTGAGTCACTATCTTGACATTCCAATAAAGAAGCCCCCTTTTCCATTTGGTAGAATGATAACTGACTTCTGTCTTTTTGTGGCCCAGAGCTTTATATACGTCTTTAACTATCCAGCTGGAAACCCTGGCTCTCCCTTTCACCTGCCAAACTAGTTTAAAGAGAGGGTGCATGGCTCCTGGATCCTAGGAAGGTGTTAAATATCTCCACAGCTAGGAATCCAGCTAGAGACATTAACGCCTACTTTCTGGCTCAAGAGTCGGTGTTAATGTTCCTGCTGCCAGGATATCTTTCATCCAGGGCCTTTCCTCTAGCCAGCTCTTCAGCCAGTGCCAGGGCCAGAGAAAGCAAGTCAAACCAGACTGGCTTCTTGACAGTGAAAATGATTCTCAGTTGGTGAGTACGAGGCCAATAGTTTCATCTCTTTAATCACTTCTAAAGCACTTTGAAGCAAAAAAAAAAAGAAGACAAGAAACGACCAGCTCCAAATACCAAGAATATATGGGTCATGGAAAACATCGTTTTTATAATAACTTTGCGTAGCACTTCTAATTTACCAAAACATGCTTACATAAAAATAACGCTAACCTTTTACTGAAGGCTTACTTAACATGCATTACTACTTAGCACAGCCCTGAGAGGCAGGTATTGTTATTCTTATTTTACAGATGAGGGTGATAGTATGCACCCAACACCTGATCTCTGCTTGACTGCCAAGTCCTCACCCTTAACCACAGTTTCCAGCTGGATCACAGAATCCACACAGTAACCTTGTGTAAGTGGTAGGGCAAGTACTATCATATAGACCAGAAACTTGGGGCAGAGAAAAACATTTGTCCAAGAACAAAAATAGAAGCCTTTTGATTTGAGCCTGCGAAAGTCCCAGGCAAATGTACTTTCTGCCAGACCACACTGCAGCTGATCACCTTGACAGCATGGCTCTAACAATGCTTTCCCTAGTCCTTCATCATTCATTTATCCGTTCTTTCAGTCAACATACATTTATGGGACTCTTCCTATGTGGCAAGCACTGGGTTGGTATGAAGGATCAAAAAAATAATGAAGAATCAAACATAGATCTTGCCCTAAAGTTGCTTACATCCAATAAAGGGGATAAGACAGGTATAAAAACAACTCTAATATAGGTCAAAAAAGTAAACATGGTCATTTCAAAGGTATGAATGATGGCAAATGAATTTTGAAGTGGGTTGGAATTCATTATCCCCAAGGAAAATAGCTATATATGCTTGTCTGGGTGTGTGGAAGGGATTTATTCACTAAACTTATCTCTACACTCCAGCATGGGTTTTCAGTGGAAAGGTCATTAAGATTTCTATATCTACTACAAATCCAACATACTCTATCAAATAGGAAGAGAAGCTTGCAAATGGAATTTTGGTCAAACCAGTCAGATCCTAGGTAGCTGTCATGAATTGAATTATGTCCCCTCAAAATATCTGTCAACTTAGGCTAGATCATTGATTCCCAGTATTGGATGATTGTCTAGCATTTTGTCATCTGATGTGATTTCCTTATGTGTTATAAATCCTATGATATAATGAGATGGATTGGTGCCAGTTATAGTGATGAGATCTACAAGATTAGATAATGTCTTAAGCCAATCTCTTTTGAGATATAAAAGAGAGAAGTAAGCAGAGAGGCATGGGGCTCTCATACCATCAAGAAAGCAGTGCCAGGAGCAGAGTGTATCCTTTGGACCTGAGGTTCCTGCACTGAGATGCTCCCAGACCAAGGGAAGGCTGATGACAAGGAACTTCCTCCAGAGCCGAGAGAGAAAGAAAGCCTTCTTCTGAAGCCAGCACCCTGAATTCGGACTTCTAGCCTACTGGATTGTGAAAGAATAAACTTCTCCTTGTTAAAGCCACCCACTAGTGGTATTTCTGTTATAGCAGCACTAGATGACTAAGACAGTAGCCAAATAGTCAATGAAGGAAGGTTTCTAGTTATACAGTTTCTTACTATGGAAGTATTCTAGCTAGAAAATTAGAATGAAATGATAAAGTTATCACCATTTTGCAATTCCTCATAAAATGATGGATTTAAACTATGATCATCAATGGCTGCTAACATTGCAAAAAGAGAGATAACCAGGTATTATGAACTTCCTGAGAGAAGAACACAACTCTACCTATGAAGCATTCTTGTCAAAAAAACCAAACCTGATCTAACTACTGGCTCAAAGAAAGAGGAGTATGTTCAATGATACCACAAGGATGCAGTTAGTAAAATCCAGAACATGATAAACTCTACACGACAAATGAATGGGCTACTTCAACAAATAAATTACAAAGAAATAAAAGTACAGGAAGAGGTACCTATGCATTAAGAGACTTAAGAGATGTACCAACCAAATGCAATATAGTTGGATCCTGACTTAAACACACCAAATTTTTAAAAATGAACCTGAACAAATGCAAAAAAAAAAAAAAAAATCGTAAGACAGAGAAATCTGAACACTGACCGATTTGTGAAGCTGTTAAGGAATTGTTAATATTTTTAGGTATAACACTGATATTGTGATTACGTTTTTGAAAAGTGTCCCTATCTTTTAAAGAGACACATATTGAAAAAATTATAAATCAGCTACCCCAAGTCTGTCAATGCACACAATAATCGCAGCAATGGACTCAAACATACCAATGATCATATAGATAGACAGGACCAGGCAACGTTCTTCTGTTATACAGGAAGTCACCATGAGTTGGAGCTGACTCGGTGGCAATTAACAAAACAACTACTCTGGGTGTGTATAGGATCTCAGTCCTTGACATGGTGCGTAGCTAAATATCCTGCAGGCTTCTGACCATTTAGAATTATCCGTTACAGGAACATTAAAAAAAACCCAATCAATCAATGAATCAATCAGCTAGTCAAAACTTTTCACTTGCTTTTTTGTTATGTCTTAGGTGTAAAATATTGAAGGGGGTTACTCAGGACATTTTTTAATGGTTGTATGCAATCTTTGAAATTGTAATTGCTCATTTGCTATTTCCAGGAAGCTAATGTAATAAAAAAAAAAATTTTTTTTTTTAATGTAATAGCCATTTTCCAAAAAGCAAATAAAACAAACAAAAAACAGCCACATTTATGTGCCCCAGGAAACCTGCTACTTTTGGGGAAGTCACTTCTAATTATTTTCATAGTGAAAAATCCCTTTATAAAATAGGGAGTTTGGCTCTGAGGGACTGAGTTGCTGGGCTGAGGGCTATGGGGACCATGGTCTCGGGGAACATCTAGCTCAACTGGTATAACATAGTTTATAAAGAAAATGTTCTACATTCTACTTTGGTGAGTAGCGTCTGGGGTCTTAAAAGCCTGTGAGCGGCCATGTAGGATACGCCACTGGTCTCACCCATTTGGGAGCAAGGAAGAATGAAGAAAACTAAAGATACAAGGGAAAGATTAGTCCAAAGGACTAAAGGACCACAACTACCACGGCCTCTACCAGACTGAGTCCAGTACAACTAGATGGTGCCTGGCTACCACCACTAACTGCTCTGACAGGGATCACAATAGAGGGTCCCAGACAGAGCTGGAGAAAAATGTAGAACAAAATTCTAACCCAAAAAGAAAGACCAGACTTGTTGGCCTGACAGAGACTGGAGAAACCCTGAGAGTAGGGCTCTTGGACACCCTTTCAGCTCAATAATGAAGTCACTCCTGAGGTTCATCCTGCAGCCAAAGATAGGACAGGCCCATAAAACAAAAGGACACTAAAGGGGCACACTGACCCGGGGCAAGGACTAGAAGGCAGGAGGGGTCAGGAAAACTGCTGACATGGAACCTAAGGTTGAGAAGGGAGAGTGTTGACATGTTGTGGGGTTGTTAACCAATGTCATAAAAAAATATATGTACTGTTTAATGAGAAACTAGTTTGTTCTGTAAACCTTCATATGAAGTACAATAAGTAAATAAAATAGGGAGTTTGAGTTTGAGCCTGTAGTTTGAGTTTAGAATCTTGTGTATTGAATTTCCTTGAAGTGAGGCTCACCTGTAGGCTCCTTAGGCCCAAGGCAATCCACGCCCTGCCCACTTGCTATCCCATATTAGGAGACCAAAGGGATCCCAATATCACTCCCAATTCTTACAGATCTACTCCTGGAGTGTTTGACTTGAAAACCTCTCAATTTTCCCCAATGGCTCTGATGCAGGCCCTTCCAGGACTGGAGGTTTTAAAAAAAAAACTTAGAGGTCCCTTAATTTGGGAAGAATCCCCTCCCCCCCAGCCAAAAGCAATGCTCACAGCACAATGGAACTGTAGCTCTTCACTGCAACACACTTTGCATCCTTGAGCACTCAAGGGGGTAACCTTAATGAGCACGAAATATTCATCTCTAATAAGAACATGCTGTCATAATCACCCTCCATGTGATAAATATCCTAGAGGTTTTCTCTTTGTTAGGTTAATGCTTTTCCACAAGATAATTTAACCAATTCTCTAAAAAATAATCACACGTTATCAGGCCCCAATATAGTAATATGGTGTTGTTGTTTTTTTAATGTTTTGAATCTTGCCTTAAACAAATCCCATCCAAATAAATGCTCCCTTTTTTTAGCTGGCACCAAAGCTCGCGTTGTTCGTTGTAATCAAGCTCCCAGTTGGCTAACTCCTCATCTAACGGTATGTCTTCCAATTTCATTTGAGCAAAATTTATCATCCACAAGCAAAGACAGAAAATGTGTGAATGTCTAAAGCTTATGTAAATTAAGAGGCCATGCACGCTGGTCCTAAAAATAGTAGATAATTATAGGCATTCCTTCCCCATATAATAATTATAAGCCTCCTGTCATCTTTTCTATTCTGTATAAGGTCACAGTAGTTTTATACAAAATTTACAGTATATTACAAGTTAAAAACACAATAATTAGCAACTGTGCATCTTCGGCTCCGGTGATGAATGTTCACAGTAAAAGTAAAAAAAAAAAAGCATTATTTGTTTTATGTGGACAGTACACACTTAAATTTAATCATCAACTCCTGCTACCCAATAGGCAATATTCTCTCACTATTATAATGCTATTTGCCAAGTTCATAGTACACCCTTGGGCTGAATTCATCCTTAACGAAGAGACAGGAAACCAAATCTCTCACCGTCATCTCAACCAGGTGCTCCATATTATTTTAAATTTAATAATTCTGTTGAACATATTGAATGATAATGAGCAAGCTTAGAGAAAGTGCCAAAGATTATTTTGACCATTATGATCAACGTCTGATACAGGGGGAGAAAATCTCCTCGCTACATAATGTAGGTAGTTCATAGATTTGCTTATTTAATACAGAGTGTGGGTTTTTTTTTTTTTTTCCTCCTGCTTATTTAAATCATTCATTGAGGGAGAAAAGGATATGGATATTATGCTTCAGTGGAAGAAGTATTTTAACGAAAAAAGAGAGTTTATCCTCAGCTTACTCAGCTTTTTTTTTTTTAATTTTATTGTGATTTAGGTGAAAGCTTACAAAACAAATTTCTTATTCAAAAATTTATACACAAATTGTTTTGTGACATTGGTTGCAATTCCTGCAATGTGTCAGCACTATCCCTCTTTCGCTTTCCACCCTGGGTTTCCTGTGTGCATTCATCCAGGTTTCCTGTCCCTTCCTGCCTTCTCAGCTCTGCTTTTGAGCAGGTGTTGCCCATTTGGTCTCATATATTTGATTGAACTAGGAAGCACATTCCTTATGTGTGTTATTGTTTGTTTTATAGGCCTGTCTCAACCCTGGCTGAAAGCTGGGCTTTGGCAGTGGCTTCAGTTCTAAGCTAGCAGAGTGTCTGGGGGCCATAGCCTCAGGGGTTCCTCCAGTCTTTGTCAGACCAATAAGTCTGGTCTTTTTGTGTGAATTCGAATTTTTGTTCTACATTTTCCCCTGCTCTGTCCAGGACCCTCTACTATTGTGATCTCTGTCAGGGTGGTAGGTGGTGATAGCCGGGAACCATCTGGATCTTCCGGGCTCAGGCTGTTGGAGGCTGCGGTTCATGTGGTCCATTAGTCCTTCGGACTAATATTTTCCTTGTGTCTTTGGTTTTCTTCATTCTCCTTTGCTCCAGATCGGATGGGACCAATAGATGTATCTTAGATGGCTGCTCCCAAGCTTTTAAGACCCCAGATGCTGTTCACCTATCCTCAGCTCTTAATTATCCATTCTAAGTGAGGCAATTCTACTTGGTTCTATAGAGTTGCTACGAGTCAGAATTGACTCAACAAAAACAACGGGTTTAATGGGGAAAAAGAGGCACATATAATACAAAATGACAGGAGTACAGAACTATCATTTTTATTTTGCTTAAGGAAAAAGTCAGAGAACCATATACCCTCTCTTTAGCCTCTCCCAGCTTTCATGCTGTCAAAAGGGGTTGAGGAAGGATGAGGAAGGATGAGGAAGAATGAGAAAAGGAAGGTTCCAGGGACCCAGAGAAAGTTCCAGAGACCCAGAGGCCACCAGCATAAAACTCACTCCTGGTTTACCCATCCACCACCTGATTTACCCAGCTGTTTCATGTCTCTGACAATGAAGGCTCCTTTTCCAAGCTTGCTCTGCTGGAGTCCAGGATGAGCACTAGAAATAGAAATGCTTACCTCTAGGGCTGTACCTACTGAAAGGTAATCCAGACCCCAACAGACAAGTATCCAGTGGGAAGTAAGAATTAATCAGGGAAACCATATGGTTTTGTGTTTAAAGGCAACTGACGGAAAAACCATCTTAGTCATTTCCCTCCTGTTTCTATACCTGAGAGCAGGATAGTATGTATGCACAGAGAATAAGAAAACAGACTCTGGAATCAGACTGTCTTGGTTAAAACCCCAAGGTTACGCTTCATTCGCTCTATCACCTGAGATGTCACCTTCTCATGCCTCAGTTTTCTCATGTATAAAATGAGGAAAGTAATGGTTGTGAGCATTAAATGAGTATTTAAGTGATATATATATATAAAAAACCAAAAAAAAAAAACCTGTTGCCATTGTGTCAATTCCAACTCACAGCAACCCTATAGGGCAGAGTACAACTGTCCCATAGGGTTTCCAAGGAACTCCTGGTGGATTCAAACTACCAAACTTTTGGTTAGCAGCCATAGCTCTTAACCACTATGACACAAGAGTTTCCGAAATATATATAGACATTGTGTAATTAAACGTTCCCTGTCCACCAAGAGTTGATACGGCAATTGACCAGGCTACAGTCCATGTGGAGTAATAGCCTTGAAATTTTCTTCATAGCAGTGTCAAATTACCACCACCATGAAGGTGTTGTCATCTTTGTGCTGGTTAGTCCTTAAGAATTTAATTAAGAGCACACCTTTTGGGATCAGGCAAGTCAACAACACATAAACCTCTGTCTTCAACCAGGATCTGTATTCTGGGATGATCACTGAAAACAGGAATTCAACTGCCTGCTAGTCATCTCCGCTTGGATGTCTCTCAGGCCCTGCAAACACAGCTAAACGCGTCATCTTCCTCCACAAAACTGCTTCTGTTCTCATGCTTCCTACCTCAATGAGCAATACCATCAGGAGAGTGTCATTCTTGACCTTCTTCCCCCTAAACCCTGACACCTAATCCATTAACAGAGAAGGTCTTTTTTGGTTGCCTTCCAGCACACATTCCTCCTTTCTCCCGTCTCAATAGGTCTACCTTCTAACTATCTCTGGAATCCATTCATTTCTATCTTCTCCGCCACCATCCTGGTCCAAACTACCATTGTTTCCTACCTGGATTATTGCGAGAGCCTCCTACTTAGTCTCCCTGCTCCCTTTGTTGTCCCCCATCCCACTCTGTTCTCCACAAATAGTCAGCAAGATCTTTAAAAAAAATCAAATGTGGTTAAATCGCTTCCCTGCTTAATTCCCTTAATGATGTCATTTCGAGATTAGGATAAAGTCCATACTTCTAGCAAAGTCTACTGGGTCTATGTGATTTGGCCTCTTCCCTTCCTCTTCAGTGTTACCTTGTGTCCATCTCTCCTGGTTTTTAGGTTTCAGCCATAATTATCTTTTTTCAGTTTCTAGAAGACACAGCACATTCTTCTCTGCCTCAGGCAGGTCTTTTATACATGCCGTTCCATCTGCCAAGAACATCCTCTTCTCCAGCCAGTGACCATACCCCCTCCCACCACCACCACCAAAACATCCCTTTACCTAGTTTAATTCTCCTCAAGGAGTCCCTGGGTGGTGCAAACAGTTAAGCACTCCACTACTAACCGAAAGGTTGGTGGTTCAAACCCTCCCATAAACCCCCCAAAACCTGTTGCCATCGAGTCGATTCTGATTCACAGCAACCTTATTGGACAGAGTAGAACTGCCCCACAGAGTTTCCAAGGAGTGCCTGGTGGATTCAAACTGCTGACCTCTTGGTTAGCAGCCGTAGCACTTAACTACTACACCACCAGGGTTTCCAACCCACCCATAGGCACCTCATAAAAAAGGTCTCTTGATCTACTTCTAAAACCCTATAGAGCACATGGACTCGCCATGAGTTGGAACCAATTTGGCAGCAACTAACAACAATCACCCTTTGGATCTCAATGTTATTCTTCACAAAAGCCTTCAATTGTAGGTCCCCCGTCACATGTCTGTGTCTCTCCTTCACAGCATCATTATACCTCTAACTTCTTATTTAACTGTCTCCGTGTCTGCTTCACCCACATCTGTCTCCTTCAATGTGGTGTCATCACCATCTAGCCCACACAGGCCTGGAACATAGCAGGCCTCAGTAAATGGGTTAATAAAATAGTTGAGATAAAGTTCTGTCTATATCACTTCTTTTTTTAAAATCACTTTTTAACTTTGAAACTTTAGGCAAGCTACTTAACCTCTTTGAGCTTCTGTTTCCTCACCTAAATCGAAATGGAAATGATAATACCCACCTCACAAGGCTGTTTAAAGATTAAATTAAATTTGGACACATGGCAAATAGTTAATAAATCTCTAGTAAGTAGGGTATCCCAAGTCAGGGATCTCTCTAGGTCTCAGGAGGTGAAAAAGAACACTAGCAGTCAGGTACTTTATAAAAGAATCTAAACCACCAATAAATACTGGAGCGAGGAGAGTTTCCACTGTGAGAGGTTCCTTGAAAAGACCCCAAGGATAACTACGCCATTCAAAGGAGCTGGAAGACTTTGTATGCAAAATGCCAGGTGAATCCTCAAGAAAAAAACTAACTGGTTAAAGCCATGCATATTCTTCCAAATAAATAGCAACCACGATTAGTCCCTGTTCTTTGCGACATCACCTCAAAATGCGAAGGCTGAAGTTTAGCCCTGGGGGGCCTTTGTCCAATTTTTAAGCCACCAGCAAATGCACTATACATCCCACGTATCGAATTATATGATTGATCTCTTACCTCATACTAGGTACCACGTTAAGAACTTTATCTACACTGTCTCTTTTAATCTTGAAATTCTATAAAATAGATACATTTCAATTTTAAAGAAGAGAAAACCAAGGCCTCAGCTCTATCTGACTTCAACTCTAAATCTCTTCCTTCATAAAAACCAGTTGCCATGAAGCCAGTTCTGACTCATGGCGCCCCCATGTGTGTCACAGTAGAACGGTGCCCCATAGGGTTTTCAGTAGCTGATATTTCAGAAGTAAATCCCTAGGTCTTTCTTCCCAGGCAACTCTAGGTGGACTTGAACCTCCAACCTTTTGGTTAGCAGCCGAGTACATTCACCATTTGTACCACCCAAGGACTCTTCTTTCTTCACAGTACTTGCGCTTTGTGGTTAAATTTTCTGCTTCCTTGTTTATTTATCACCAGATTGTAAATTCCTTAAGGGCAGGCACCTTGTTTGTTTTGTGTACTGGTCTTCTAAGAGCCCAGAATAGTACCTGCTACATATTTGTTGTTTGTTGCTCAATATTCATTTGTTGAATGAATGAATGAATGCTTCATTTTGATAAATAGATGAGAATTTTGTTTTTAAGATAAAAATACACAAGTTAAACTACACGTTCAAAAAGGCTTAGCTTTCTCTGTAGTCTTCTTGGTATTTAAATATCTGTGAACTGATCAGGGACATGCCGGTGACGGCCCATTAAAGGCTTGCTGTTCGGTGTTTAAAAACCTGCCTTCCCTCAAGTCCTGAGCTGCTGTACAGTTTCTGCAGAGCATGCTCTGTTGAGCCACAGGGCCCTCGTTTGTATTAGAAGTGAGAGCTAGTTCTAAACTCAACTTGGATGGGACAAATATGTTCTTTTGACTTAATGATATAACATTTTATTGGCCACATAAAAAAATGAAATATATGTGTTCATTTGCTATTTGAGGAGCTTTCTCAATGTGTGTGCAGGAGTTTGTCAGCTGCTAACTGGTGATCCTTTTTTGACACCCTTTCCCGAGAGCATTGCATAGATAAACATACTCTATTTGAACAAGACCAGTGACAGCAAAATTGCTTGCTTGTCTCTAAAAAGACTCTAATAATGTGCACCAAGGGAGACGCCCATGGTCTGTCAGAATTTTTTTTTTCCCCAGTGTAAACCATAAAATCCATTTCAATCGCCAGAATAAAGCAGTTTTAGTGCAACCCTAGTTAATTATATCCAAAGAGTAATAATAAAATCAACTATTAAATTTTAGAACTTCCTCTTTAAAGTATTAAATATTTGGCAACTGCAACACAGTTAAATTTCTCTGAGAACAATGCTTTCCCTTGCTCCGGCTGGGAGGTAAGAAGAATACCTACGCAAACTCTTTTGGTGTGCTACAAAGAGAGTGTATTTTTCTATGAAGAAATATTTCAAAATAAAGCCTTTGTTTCTGCCAGATGTCTGTGGCCTGCTAAATAGCCAGCAGCTCAGTGGAAATAGTGACTTCACAGAGGATATAACTGAGTCGCAAATCCTCTATGATAATTGACAGGAATGATGAAAAAAATGGAAAACCAAAGTCAACCAAAAAGTCGTTCTAGCCCTAATCCAGTGTTTGGGCCTTGACTCAGTTGCCTCAGTAGGTTTCAAGATCCAGGTATTATTTGGCCTTTAAAACTTGGATATTGATATGGAGGATATTAATACACACCAATAAGAAAGGCACTTACTTCTCATCGAAGTACAAGTCTGTAGTTGGCCAGGATAAAAGAATTGGGTTCTGCAGAAACCATTCAGGAAGCAGTGGCGTTGGCTCCTGGCACATGGTTTGATTAGGCTGCTAGGCAGCTGCTCCCTTTGGTAACTTCAGTCTGTGATCTAAGAAGAATCAAGCTGCCCAGTAGAAGAGGATTCAGAATGTGATCTTCTAAGGCTGAAGCCAGGGGCTGCCAACATTCGTGTATTTTTGCCTCAGTTTCCCATTTGAAAAGCTGATTCTGTGTCTCTATGAATCACGTTGAGAGGGAGCACTCATTCCTAAAGACCTAGAACATGTAGGTCATGCTGAAGTCTGCCTTTTGGCTTTTAGAAAACTTAGAGGAGAATGGAAAACTTACAGCTGTCTTTAAAGATAGAAGTTCAATTCTGGAGACACCTGATGGGCAACTTTAGAAAATAGTTGTGTCTATAAATGCACTGGATTGTGGACCTGATAACAGGCTGAACTTACAATGAAAGGAAGCAAACTTGGAAATATCTCAGCAAATGGAAGCCTTCAACACAAGGGGCAGCAGAAATGATGTCTTGGGTAGGACCCTCATAGCCACTGTGTATCTTTCCAGTGGGCCTTACTTGCCAGCTCCTCTACAGCCAGAGGCAAAAAAATATCAAAGCACCCCACAAGGTGAATAAGAGAAACCACCTGCCTCCTACCCAACAGTGGGGGTGGGGTGGTGGGTTGGTGGTGGTTGCTGTACCCTCCCAGGCACTGGACATGGGGTTTAAGGCATTTTCAGAGGCAGAGAGCTGAAGTCGATGGACTTTTGTAGGGTTTCACTTTTGGGGCAGATATTTAACTATGCAGTTGAAAAAAGACTCATAATTATGCACTCGTTTTACAAAGAAAATAACTGAGGTAATGTTATCTCCAGGACAATTCTTGGGAAAATGGAGAAGGAAGGAAATGAGGCCTTAAGCAGTCTCAGCCTAATTTCTCAAATAAACATTTATTAAGAGCATGATATATGCCTGGCATTAAGATCAAATGAAAAATAAGATATAAATGGTCCTGCTTTCCAGGGACAAGATCAACTGGTGGAAAGATGGTTATGTCCACAAATAAATGGCATTCTGTCATGCCAGGTGCTATAACAGAGCTAGATACAGGGAGGACACATAGGAGAGATTGATACCTTGATTCAGGAGCTAATGGAAGACTTCACTGAGGAAGATTTATTTAAATTGACTTTAAGAGGACATGTATACACTTATCAGGTGGACAAAGAGTGAGGTGGAGACTGTTCCAGGAAGAACAACTCAGGCAGCGTATAATGTAAAACAACTCAGGTGTTCATGGACCTAGTAGTTCAATATGTTGGGTGCCAACATGTACATGGGGGGTTTTATATGACGTGCTAGATTGGGATGGCAAGAGGCTACAGGAGCTGAATCATGAAGGACCTTGTATTCTAAGCTTAGTAGTTTGGACTTGATCCTGTAAGTAATGAGGGGCCATGAAGGACTTTAAATAGATCAAATCTGGGCTTTAGGAAGATCATTAGTATGGCATACTGAAGAATGGATTGCAAGAGATCAAACCTGGAGGCAGAGACCAGTTGGAAAGCTATTCATTCGTTCATGCATGTATTTATTGAGCATACGATGTACCAGGTATCTTGCAGAGGTATCTTGAAAGAATAACTGAGTGATTGTGATGGTGGTGGGGATTAAGGTGAGAGAGGTTTGGGAGAATCCACAGAACTTCTCACATGAACAGTAGGATGCGAGGAGTGCAGTAGGTTTAGGTGATTTCTGATCTCTTCTATATCCTGTTTGTATCCAGAGGCAAGTTCTTCATCTGTCTTTATCCTCATCACGTAACTAAACCTGCTCTCGAGATGAATATAATAAACTCCAAGGTTTAGAGGGTTACTTCTACCAGAACATCTGCTCTTGAAGCAGTAATCAGAAGACTTGAGTCACTGGAAGGGAGTCCTGATGGAAAATTTCCAGGAATAGAGTAAGAAAGAACTTTTTAATTGGGATCTCCTCCATGTAAGAGGGCATCTACTCCACCTTCAGGACAACCTTGGATCCAGGCAAAGCACTGAAGTGACTAGTTTGATTTTGGTATCCCTTTGTCTACCAAATGGGCATAACAATGACATGTAAAAGGGGGCTTTGTAAACTATAAAATATACTTCAATTTTTAGTTGTTATTGTCAGATTGGCTTTCATGGCCACCCGATCCTTGCAGTTCTCCCCAGCTTGAGTTTCCGTTACATTATCTGGTGCCTCCTGCCTCTCCTGTCTCCTTCTCTGACTGCTGCAGCTCTTTTCTAGCAGACCACTGAAAGTAGGAATCCCACTGACTTTCATCCCCCTGTCTTTCATTCTCTACATTCTTATCCCAACCCACAACTTCAGGTGTCCCTTACATTGGTATTGTTGTTAGCTGCTACTGAGTCAGTCCCACAACTCCTGGTGACCCCAGGCACAACAGAACACTATGCTGCCTGAGTCTGTACCATCCTCATGATTGGCTGTGGATCAGACCATTGTGATCCAAAGAGTTTTCATTGGCTGATTTTTAGAAAGTAGATCATCAGGCCATTCTTCCTAGTCTGTCTTAGTCTGGAAGCTCTGCTGAAACTTGGTCAGTATCATAGCAACACACAAGTCTCTACTGACAGATGGGTGGCAGCTGCCCATGCAGTGCATTGGCCAGGAATCAAACCCTGGTCTCCCACATGGAAGGTCAGAATTCTACCACTGAATTACCATTTCCCTCTGTTTTTTTTTTTTTTCTGTCCCTAACATAAAACCAGTGCCAGCTGCCATGAAATCTACTCTAACTCATGGTGACCCTGTGTGTTACAGAGTAGAACCATGCTCAATATGGTTTTCAGGGCTGTGACATTTCATAAGCACATCACTAGGCCTTTCTTCTCAGGTGCCTCTGGGTGGTTCTAACTGCCAATCTTTCAGTTAGTAGTCAAGTGCTTAACTGTTTGCACCACCTAGGGACCCCCGTCTCTTACATACAGATCTTCAGTTACAGTCTAACACTTCTCTAGAAGTCCCGACTCAAATTTTGATTCATATCAACTCAAAACGACAAAAACTAAACCCATTTTCTTATTTCCTAAGGCTGAATCTCTTCTTTATTTCCCTATTTCTCTTGTGAAGGTACCATCACTCTCCTACTTAAATATTATCTTCCAACATTGGAGACCAGACATTTAACGTTCTCTGGATTTCTACTAAGTTTAAGCAGTGAAATAGCCTATACTGGTGTATAAGTTATTATTGCTGTGAATCAGATCATCCTAAAACTTAAGGTTTAATTCAGTAACTATCTATTTAGCTTATAATTCTGTCGGTCAGTTGTTTGTTGTTCTCACTTGGACTCGTTCATGCATCTGTGGTCAGCTGGTGGTCAACTAGGTGGCTCTACTTCTGGGGGTTGACTGTTGGCTGGGGCAAAGGGGATACTGGGCCACACATTTGTCGTAATTCCACAGGTTAGCCTAGGCTCATTCACAGGGTGGGTCAGGGTCCCAATACCGGAGCATTTTTTCCAGTCTCTGCCCATGGCATGTTTGCTACTGTCTCATAGTCCACACAAAGGCACATGACCAAGCCCAGAATCAGTGTGGGAGAGTGCTACCAAAGGGCGCAGACACAAGGAAGGGAAAAAATTGTGGACATTCTTGCAACTACTACAGCCAGTCAATCTGGGCATGTAGTGCATATGAGTTTCAATTTCTATGGCATAGACTCTTCATGGAAAACCTCCTGTGCAGAGTATTCACTAAGAAGCTCCACGAAAGGTCTCTATTGGAATGTGAATCCAGCCCCTGATTGCCCAGCCCCTTCTGAAAATCCTTGCTGGGGAAGTAGCATCATTGCCTGTTGGACATTCTAATTGTCATGAAATACTTTTGGTCACTCACTTCTTGGCATTCCTCCATTGTATGTCATAAAAGCCTAACACTTCCAAGTCAGAAACAAATCCTCACAGACATGTAGAAGGCCTGTCCTCAAGGTAATCTTGTTTCCAAACATAAAGGACCAGCCCAGGACTCACTGTTCGAAGGTGGGCAAGAAGCCCAAAAGTTACTAGCAAAAATCATATAGACCTGACTGTCTGAGGACCAGGCCAGGCCATGCCTCACAGGTAAGATATACACAGGTATGGTTTTGTTGTGTCTTCTGGGGGGGCCATACTCTGTGAATGTTGGGATTTGCGGGATGAGGGTGATAAGCTAGGCAAAGTACACAGGAGTAAAGGAAATGGTTCCTGATGTCTTATCAGTCTTGGAAAGACAAGGCAAGCAGGATCACCGAACCACAGACTGTTGGAGCCAAGGTGTGGTGCCATTGAGAGACATTGTGGGCCTTCAGAGATGATAATGCTCTTGGTAGGCCAACGTTGTCAGGGCCAGCCACAGGGAGAAGGCAGGATTTTAAATAGGCCTTGAAAGAAGAGAAGTGAGGTCTCCAGGTGGGGACAAAGCATAAATGGAAAGTTGAGCATGGTGAAGAATAATAAGGCTGGCTTGCCTGGAATAAAAGACTCCGTTGGCAGGGGAAGTTAGTAGGAAATGAAGCTGGATAAATAATATGGGACCAGACATGGATACTTTGATCACCTGCATGATAGAGTCTTGGTTTAATGAGGAATCTTTTTACAATTTTGACGAGAGAATGAGAAAAGTATTCCTTGAAGAAGATTAATTTGGTGACACTGAATTACAGGAGAAAGGAAATCAGGGATACTAGTTAGGAGACTATTAGAGCAATCTAGAGGTGGTCAAGATAAGCTAGGACAGAGACCAGAAAGAGGAAGGGGCGCATTTCAGAAAGATTGTAGAAGAAAGATTCAAATGTCCACTTCTTATTAAGCCACATTCAACAGTTCAATTCTGTCCACTCTTCATGGACTGCAGAACAACTTGCCAAGACGGCTAATTATATCAGTGCAGAAAAACAAGGCAGATAAATTCACATTCTCAAAGAAAATTTTGGGTCTTTTTTTCCCTCTGATTTGAGTATATTGGAGAAAATTCTTAATCTCTCCCTTGCTACATTTATAAATGTAGCCCCAAGATTATCATGGGGTTGGGATCAAAATGTAACATTTTGATACTTACCTTGTAGTCCATCAAGATATGGTGCTAGGTTATGTGTTCAATTTTAGCCTAATTGGTAATAAGAACCAACTTTTACACATAGTTACCTCAATCAATGTTCATGACACCTTTGTAAAGGTAATATCAGTATTTTTTCCATTTTATAAACAAGACTCAGAGAGGTCAAACTACTTATCTAAGATTACTCATTTAATAAGCAACAGGACAAGGATTTGAATTCAGATCTTTTGACTTCAAAGCCGATGCTCCTTCCCCACAACACTGAATTTTCAGTCCAAAGCTGCAAAGCAGAGGCTTGTTCTCTTTAAAGAATCAGGCTTAAAGGATCTGAATTTTAGGTGTTTGTTCTCTTTAAAGGATCAAAATTTTAGGATACAGGCTGATGAGTCTTGACATTTCCTTAATGTAACAAGTTAAGTCTATTTAAGAGATAGAACAATCTGTGACTTTCTTTCACTGGTGGGCTCAGCAGATAATAAAAATGATAGCAAAGGTTATTAAAATTTATATGGAGACTAGTACAGATTGGAATAACTACAAAGTGAATTCTTTAAGCAGCAATAGAAAGGTGGTGAAATACCACAATATGAAAGAAAACTCTCCTTTAGCTTCAGATACCTGAATATGCCATCAAAAAGACTGCTCAATTCTCAAATGCCAATGTTTTCTGACTCTCTAGAACCTATTTTTAATGCAAAATATCAAAGTCAGCGGGATAGTAGGTGTCCCAAAATGTCTTAATTCAGAGAATTAGTGTTAACTGAGCCTGATTAGCTCCATTTATCTCTAATTAATTACCTTTACCTAATTAGACACTTTGTTGCCAGTAGACATGGAGTCAAGTAGACTAGATTATTAGTGTAGTCACTGTGCCTTTACAAAATCCCGAAATTAATGAAATGTGCAAAAGAATCTGCAGTTCTAATTGCACAGGTGTTGCCTTATGGCAAAGCTTTATCATCTGATTACACCAAGGGATTATTAGTGACTTTTTATATAGAGGATGAGCCTATGAAATGTACCTTAGCAACAGCTCATTAGTTTAGGGTTGTTACTGTATTATTTATTACACTCAGCCTCCCCCATTATCTAGATTGATTCATGGACCCATATATTTTTGCTCTCCTCTGTGTAGAAAAAAATAAAATAAACCATCGTTATGAAGCGTCCAGATGCAATGTAGAAAAATGCAAAATGTGTTCATCAGCTACAATTTGACTTTTTAAGACAGAAAACTCTAAAGTTAGATGAGATCAGAATCAAATTTATGGTTATTTTCTATGGGAAAAGAACTAATTTAAATTACTGAGGAGCACAGAATGATTCATGCATGTAATAAAAAAAAATGTGGCTGTTTTAATGTCTTCACATAACTGAACTGGCATACCAAAGTGTGTGGAAGAAAAGAGAAAAATGTTTTTACAGTAAAATATATTTGTATTTATTTATTTTCACTCCATATTTTCCCAAAATGAAGTTGAGGAGACATGATCTCAATATATATCCATGCACAAAATTTATAAAAATCCATTTCTTGTTTTACTTTCTGCCTTTTTTTTTTTTTTTAATTTCTTAAGGATAGATTTGTTGCCAGATGGAAAAAAATGAACAAATTATACAACCGAGCGTTGCTGAAGGGAGCAAGATTTCAATGCCTGATTACAAAAATGGAAAGTGCTTTTTCACGGCAAGGTTGGGTGTCTGCAAAAAACTAAAACATTTCAGCCTTTATATTTTCAATTTTTTTCCTCATAACTATTTGAAGAACCACTGTTCTGCACAATCATAGAGTAATTAAACAGCTAGAAGCAAATCCGGCTACAATCCTATTCCAACATATAAATATGTTTATTGACAAAGCAGTAATTCCTTTAAATAATTTGTCAACACAAATATGCTGAACGGGTTTTAGAGTCATTTCTCTCCCCGTTTCCCAACAAAAAACTCCTCTACTGCTATGAGCTATATATTGCTGTTCATTTAATGCAAATCTAAACTAGTGAAATGATAACTGTTACATAGAGCATGACAACTAATTTGGGTGGTAATAATGAATATTTAATGACACTCCTTTCAAGCATGAACATATAACTTTCCATGTATGCCTTACCAAAATTATAACCATTAATCTAAAAATTATAGTTGCAGTGGAAATAGTAGCCAAGAATTATAGATGATAGCCAAGTCAGAATATTGCATAAATATTCTGTAGGAACACAAATACAGGAGCATGTAGGAAGCTCCAGCCTCCTGCTTTCATTCATTCTAAGTCCCCTCTTTGAAATGCATGAAAGTTGCGTGACTAGTATACAGGAGACTTGAATCCAGACATAAAAAGGGTATTATTTCTATTAATAAAGAAGCACAATAGCCGACTAAGGTCATTTTCACTCTTCGCTAGCAGATAATTTCTAAGAAAAATGGGACATATATAAAATTGTGTCCCCTATAGGGATATTTTTAGAATGCTCAATTTAAATCATGGAAAGAACATGAAATTTATCAGAAATTTAAAATTTTTATATCTTAAATTTCATTTTTTATATGTGGGAAATCTTCCTAGTTGTGACCCGCTACCAGAACTACAATGTGACTTTGGGAAAAAGGGAGGGGGAAAGCGATCTGGAAAATGCATAAAGCACTTTAAAATAGGTTTTGTTCACTGATAGAAAATATTTTTGGTTCAATTTCCAAGTTATATCATCCCCTGGTACCTCAATAAGATCTGAACAATTTCACGTGCCTGCGATGTTGCAGAGAAACACACCTGCCTCCTTTCCTGCTGGAGTTTGCTTTCCTTATTATACAAAAGTTGAAAATGGATGCCATTGCAGTCACAAATACACAGTCCTACATCAAATCCCAGGGCTCTTTATCATTATTATTTTAATTGCCTTAAAAGGCATGTGCTTATAAAATTTAAGAGGAAAAAAGGCTAATAACAAGGAGGGTAGCCAGTAACATCTGCAGTTTTTCCCAGTCGAGGCCCTCTTTATTAGAAATTAAGTGTCCAGTTGAATGATGTACCATGCTGGGCACCAAGCTCATCAACGCAGTTCTGCCTCTCCAGGACCCTGGCTCCCAGGACAAGGAGGAATGTGTTGGGGCACACTCTCCAACTGTGTACAGACTCACCACATTTCTAACTGGGCAGGTGTTCCTGACTAACGCCAGGACGAGACCAAATGAGACAAGGAATTACAAATGTCCTTTGTAAACTGTAAAGCACCGCAGAAATACAGGATGGCAGCATTCTTAGGTAACATTAGGTAAGGGCACTCAACTCCTGCTAGAGCTTCATTTGTTCACCTCAGCAGCCTTGCTGTTGCCTCAACACAAATGTGGCATGTAGTCAACAAAGTCTTTGTCTTTCCTGGGCTGTCCATTCTAGGTTAGCGAACATTTATTAAGAAATGCACACCAATTAATTATGCCTTAGCAGGTTTATTTTTGCTATGTATGGATACACATACACTAAATACAGTATGTTAAAGAATATGCTAACAAATATCGGGATGTTTGTTATCCTTTTCCTTTAGCCTGTGTTTTGTGGCCTCCTTCATCACCTACTTGTACCAGCTCACCAAACTGCCCCAGAGAAGCTGCAAGCCAAATTCCTTAGCCCCCAGTGGCTCTGAGCAAATAGAGACCATGGTAACAAGACGAAACAAGAAATGACACAGACTGAAGGCACACACCAGGGCGACAATATGGTGGTGGGGAAAGGAATTTTTGTTTTGAGGATGGGGAAAAACCCACTTTGGACAGTAGGAGAGAAAAAAGCTGCAGGTGGAGTCTTTTTAACACGCACAGAACAGGTTAGTATTGTGCTAAGAATACGTTTATGTATTAAGTTGGTGGAATAAAGTGAAGGGTGGGTACCCCCAATGAAGACACGGAACCTAATGGGCTCCAATATCCTCTCTTGTTGTTTGAAAAGTTGTCTGGAGAGCAACGTACAGCCTCTTCTTCCTCACGGGCCTGACGCGTTCTGCTGCCTGCTGTCCTCAGCAGCACTGTGGGGTGGTGACTAATTGCCCCCGTAAATCACCGAGCGCCACTGTGCTACTCCGTTTATT
>NC_064821.1:151529848-151634848 GCF_024166365.1 Elephas maximus indicus | reverse complement strand
ATTCATGTCATATTAACTATCATGAGTTTATTTTGTTTAACCAAATGTGCCATATCTTTAAGCTTATTTTTTTTCAATGCAATTTCTTTCCAACATACCATCCTACCTGCCCATCCCATCCCTGTCTTGGGGCACCTAAAAAACAAATATTGCTAAATAGTTAAGCATATTACAGTTGTAAGGAACTATACATAAATTAACAATGTATTAAACTATATCTTTTCAAATATCTGAATTAGGGTTTAGGCTAAATATTTTTCTTCTAAGGTGAGGTTTTTTTGTCTTTGTTAAGTTGGCTGCCAAATATTTCTACATATTACTTCTCTGGGATTTGGTACATTTTTGGTGAAATAAACCGAGACTGAGGCTGCTTGGTGGCTGTGGGATCGTGAAGGGGAAGACACAGCATTGTCAGTATAGGTAATTTTCACCCTGAATATGGTTTGTTTTTTAAATTTTCAATCCTTGTCCTACAGTTGCCAAGACTTTCATCTTTGCAATGAATGTGTACATACACAGAAGAATTGGTGATGCTGAAGCAAAGGACTGTGAGCTGCAAATGGCTCCAGTCTGTTCTTGTGTGCCATTGAGTCGATTTCGACTTATAGTGGCTCCACGTGACAGAGTAGAACTGCTTCATAGAGTTTCCATTATGGGAAACAGATCGCCAGGTCTTTTCTCCTTCGGAGCTGCTGGGCGGGTTCAAACTGCTGACCTTTCGGTTAGCAGCCTAGTGCTTAACGAACTTAACCATTGTGCCACCAAGGCTCCTTGGCTCCAGTCTAGGGTTTAGGAAACCCTGGGTTGCCTGGGATGCTCCTTGGATACTGCAATTCTGTGGCTCAGATCCTCAGGTCACCTGAGCCCCAAAGGCGGGCTCCACAGATGTCTTCCACTCTGGTGTGGGTGACTCACAGTTGGTGGGTGATTGTGCCTGCTTCAGCCTAATGACCAGGGATGTTCCTGGGACAAGCTCTTAAGTTAGATAGGACTCCCAGGCACAGAAGCGTGGAGTGGTAAACAGTCCCAACTGCAGTAGTGATAGTTTTGTCCTGCTGGACAAGGGAAGGAGCAAGCGTCATGGATTTATTTCTTCCACACAGAACCAGTCTATGAGAATTTTTAGTCCTTTTCATTTTATGAAAACACATAGCACAGAAATTCAATGCAATGGGTTTCAAATTTAAATACGTAGAAATCAGGAAGTTCAATTTTTTGAATTAAGTGCAAATGACATTTCACACACAACACATGCCAGGATTTCCTTGTGGCAAATGAACTGACTGAAAATCTGCAGTGTGTCACAACACAATGTGGAAACCACAAGTGTGGCTTCCCTTTCTTTCAATCTCAATTGCAATACTATAGTAAATCTGGTTTCAGATCAGGCCAACTGTAATCTACTTGTAAATCTTGTATGATCTTTGCCTGCCTATGCCCAACCAACCTGTAAGATTGTGTTTCTAAAACTAAAAAGAAATTTAAAAAATAAAACCTTTTTGACAGCAGTTTACTCATCTTCTCCTAGCCCAGGGACCTTGGCTAAACTGTTTTTCTACTGTCTTATAGGTTGTTCCCAAGCCTCAATGGGGCCAGGAAATTAACACGAATTAGGTCCAGGATGTTAAAGGAGACTTACTGCTTGGGACCTGCCTGCAGACCACATTTTCCACATCGAAACTAACATCAACACACGCCTGCTGCAATGAAAACAGTGCAGGCATTTGGGGAGAGCTATGACTTCTGTGGACTTCTGTGGAATATACCATAGGAGGAGGGGTTATACAGAAAAGATATAGCTTTTTTCCACTATCCCAAGGGGGGAAAAGGTCATAACAATACATAAAGGAAAGAATACAAACACAGGTGACCATACCCTACTCCCACCCTTTGCTCTGGGCCTGTTCTCAATGTTTAGAGGCTAATGCAGCAAAGCTCCAGAGAGAACCCCCACAGAGAATCCCTGACCTCCTCTCATTCTCAGTTCCTGACTTGCAGGGAGCAGGTACCTGGGACTCTGCACCTATTTTCTGGAGGATGCATAGGCTGAGGTCATTGTTCAGATTCAGGTGTCCTGCAACTCATGTCTCTACTTTGTGCAAGCGTAGTTTCTCTCCTAACCCTAGAAACAAAATAGAGTCGGAGGCCCCTATGCCAAAGCCAGCAGCTCCTGCAGGGGATCCTGAAGGAGAAGATTCCAAATTTCACCAAGCTGCCTAGGCAGAACTGTGAGTGTTTACATCTGAAAAATGGGTTCTGGGGGCAGAGCGTGGAGAGTATGTGCAGGGGGGCAGGGGCCTGGTTGTATCTGTGGATCGTAACCTATACAAGCAGGATTAGATCACTAAGAACACTTCCTATAGGTTCCATTCAGGGTCTTGAGTGGCTTTGGAATTTCACGTGAAGCCCAGAACTCTGCCCCAACCTCTAAGGTCACTCTTTTTTCTATGGGAGGCGAGAAATCTACCCTCAGAGAAGCCAACTTCTATTATAAGGTATGAAAACAATCCCCTCCGCTTGGCTTGGAGGGAGTGATGGGAAATTCTGCAGGAGGCATTTTCCTGCTTTCTGAACACAACGCCCTCCAATCTACAGCATGCTGCAGTGCGGGTGGACAAAGAGCGGGTAAAATAAGAGAGAGGAAAAACGACCTTAAAATTGAAGTAGAACAAACAAGTATTACTCTAGCCTCTCCTTCCCAGCCCTGCTCCTCTCCCTCCCTCTGCCTCAGAGAATAAGCCACCAGAGTGCCCTAGAAGACTCGGAGTTTCTGCTCTTAAACGGCTCCTTTTCCAAGGAGGAACAAAGTCCGTTTCCTGATGTGGGGCCTCAGATGCTGTTATCGCAACTTAATTTTGTCGTTGCTTCTTTTCAAAGATTATTTGGAATGAATTGTTTCTTTTGTTTACTATCCAGCAAACGACCTCTGCTAATCTTATATTTTATCTCCCTAACATATGGAAAAGCTATTAATTCTAGCCAATCACAATAAAGTGAAGAGAACCCCATTTTATGGAACGGTATATATCACTAGTCTGTTGGTCATTAAAGATATGATTACCAGTGAAAACCCTCCGAAGGTGGCACATTTATGCTTCCAGGAACAGATGGGGACACGCATTTTCCTTGCAAATACTTTTGAAATTGCTCTACTGGTAGCAGTATAAAAATGATATACAGATGCCAGGGCCGACACGGCCAGGATGAGTGCGCCAGATTTACACAGTAAAGCCTTCACACGCGGACTGTCAGTTTTGATTGATCTCTACTATACCTCAGGAACTTGTTGACTAGGTAGGGAAACAGCGCAAATAATTCACTGCAGCAAGTCAGATAATTCACACACCCAATCGGTCTGCTTCACTTTCTGGCTGTGACATATGAGCCTTCCCTACGAAGATGCATCATTTTCCAGGTTGAGCAGTATTCAATGTCAGGGAAGAGAAGGTATTAAAGCCACACAAAAGGAGGCGGGACCATCTCAAGATGAGAAGTTGTTTTGGTAATGGGGGCAAGATCCTGCCCCCATCTAAGTCCTACCAGAGCTGTTCGGGCCCAATTGTCATTATCATATTGATTAAAAAAAAAAGTTCATCATAGTGCAATTTTAGGTTTAACGCCAACGGATTGGGAAGGAGCAAAGAATTATCCCACAAAAGCACAACATTCTGACCGCAGGGACGTTTCCCTGTTCCAGTTCATTGATGGAGTTGATTAAGTTTAAATGAAGCAGACACTGGATAAAAGTAAGGGTATTGACCACTGGGCACCGCGATCCGTGCTTGAAAGGGCCTGATACATGCAGAAAAGCAAGATTTGCTAAATGCTCTAATCTTCAATCAAATCTTACATCAATACAGACAAAGTTTGGTAATGAGAGATTCAATGAAGCATGCGGGAGAAAGAATTAATCCTCTTGGTCTAAACTGGCTTCAACTTTGAAGCTTGCTCCGAAGGAAAGACAGTTATCTAAATGCTAAATAAGAAACTTATTGTACTTTTCATGGCATGCTAATCTTCTGCCTATTTCATCTCTATTATGTGTATGCTCATAGATTGCAGTTGTCATGGTGATTATATCAAGCCACGCTAGGGGGATGAGGGTGAGAAGCCAGGCGTGGAGGTGGAAGAGACCCTCACGCAATCCACAGTTCGAGGGGGGGTAAAAAAAGACAGGGGAGGTCAAAGTAGGCGGGCACCCGACCCCTCCCAGGCTTCTTCCTGCCAGGACTCGGTCGGCTTGGGTCACGACCATGGAGGCTTGGGCCAGCCAGCACCTGGAAAGGCAGGCCCCCTCAGCAGCGTTTGGTGTGGGGCGGGGAGGGTGAGGACGCTGACTTGAGGGAGTAGGGGTCCCTGTACATCTTTCCTGGTTCAAACTCCTTTCCCCACAGAAGTTCCCAATTTTTAGTCCAGAGGATCTTACCACCTCTCCCTCCCACGCCCTCACTTCCCTGGGCCTGAATGCTGCCACCAGCTAGGCAGAGAGGACAGGGCTGGTGAGGGAACCAAGAGAAGCAAGGGCACAGCCACTCGCGCCCCGCCCTGCATGCTGGGTCCAGAGGCGGGGAAGTTGAGTACCCCGATCCGACTGCCCGAGAGGGATGAGGGTTTCGAGGTGCGACCTACCCAGCCCGGGCAGGAAGAAGGTGGAAGCTACAGGGTCACCTTTGGTGACCCTGGGCCCTTTATGTGTTCTACAAAAGTTGCCAAATTAAGACGGGATTATAACTGCTTGAGTTCTTGTCAGGGCTGAAAGGTTGGGAGCCTCAAACATACCCAGGCAGTGTTGATGAAAAGCTTAAAAAGTAATAAAAGAGAAAAGAGCGAGGAAAGTAACATGTATAACTCTTATTAAAGAGAAGAGCCACGGAGAGGTTGTGAACTTGAATCGCTGTTTGAACTTTAATTTGTTCATTAACAGGATTTGCCCCTCACTGAGAATGTTATTACTTCCCTTTGCCGCTCAGCAACAACTCTGGGCATAATGAAAGAGTCTGGCAAAAAGTTAAACGCCTGGTAATTCACTCATTTAATTGAAAAAAGGGGAAAGAGAGAGAAAGAGAGGCCCCACTGCAAGAGCAAAAGACAGGGAGACTGCAAGAGGGGGCAAAGCTGAAATCTGTAGCAAGGCCTCTCCAAGGCCCAAGACTTCCACCCATGCAGAAGGGGAGGCTGGGTCACTGATGAGGCCGGCTGGGCGGCCTAGAAGACCCTCTGCCCCATGCCCACATGCCCCTGGTCTGCACCCCCTGACCAGGCTGTTAGCCAGGAGCTACCTGGATGATATGTTAGGGTGGCGTGGATGACAGAAATCCAAAACCAATATATTTTCATAATGTCTTTCATTAAAAAGTGGGGCGATGTCTTTTGCTATCTCCCCTTCCTTCCCTTGGAATGGTTCCCTTGCACTCTTCAGTTTCCACGCTGACTGAGAAGTCGTGTCAGGAGCCAGATACAATCTGCACGTTTGCATCTTAATCAGCCTGATAACATCATGCTTTCTTTCCTCTCCAACAAATGATTTAAATAAATTCAGGAGATGAGAAAGGAAACATTCCTTGCCCTTGCTCAGAAGCCACAGGGCTAAGCCAGTTTGCCTTGCTGATAACGTCAGAGGGCCTGCCTTCTCCTCTATCACTTAACTCCTTGTGTTTGTTAACTGCTGGGTACAGTCCTGTTCCTCCTTCCTAGGGAAGCAATCCTTGGCTACAATTAAGTATTCAGACACCCAGAGCTATTAGCATAATGTTGCCCTTGAAGCTAAATGAGAGAACAGCAAAGTGCATGAAATGAATGGTAGGTCAGTTATCGTTTTCTACTTAATATGTTTAAGGCAGGGCTTTGAACTGCTTAATTCTGGTTTAAACCCCTGCTGAGAATTTGTATTTCCACTCCCAGATATACTAAATCAGAACGTACACTTTAACAAGATCTTGTTAAAATGTAACAAGATCCTCCGGTGGTTCTAATGTATGCATACATTAGAATCACCGGAGGATCTTGTTAAAATGTAGATTCTGATTCAGTATATCTGGGGTGGAAATGTAAAACTTAAACTCCCAGTTTAAGGCCTACCAAGAGTTCTTGGGTGGTGCAAATGGTTAATATGCTCAGCAGCTAACCAAAAGGTTGGCAGTTCAAGTCTACTCAGAGGTACCTCAAAAGAAAGGCCTGGCGATCTACTCCCCAAAGACCAGCCACTGAAAGCCCCATGGGGCGCAGTTCTACTCTGACACACATGGGTTGTCATGCGTCAGAACTGGCTTGATGGCAACTGGTTATGCCTGTGAATGAGTGGTGACACGCAGTTGGTGACTTCCTCACTTTTAAATACTGCTGTCAGTCTATTTTCTTTGGAAATACTCTTATCTACCACATACCCTCCCATAATGAGGCTAGTATGGACAGAAAAAACAGGAAAGTGGGGAGAGAATGAGAGTCAATATAAACGAATTTTCCAGTATCCAAAACTATTTCCTAGGTTTGTGTTTTTAATTACATTACTTTTTAAACTACAGAGAGAAGACTGACTTTTCTCATCCCCATTACAATCACCAAATACAACAAAGTCAACAAAATCGTGGTTTTGCTCTCAGCACCTTTTCCATTTCTCTCGGTAACTCGTGGTACAACAGTCCTAACCTCAAACACTGTCCAGCTCTGTATAGCTCTACTGTGTCTTCCTGAAATTAACAACGGGAAGGGAACGGGCCTTTTTAAAAGGGGTATTTTATAAGTTGTTGTAAGTTCTGGGGTTTATTTAGCATCGAAGTTGCCTCCCACCTTTTGGTCCCTGAATATTGAGTGCGCTCGATTTTCCAAAGTTGTAGGCCTATCCTAGTTTTATTCTGGACAACTAACATCAAATATTAGGAATCTACAAAAAAACAAACAAAATACTTCCCTTCCCACACTGCTGAGCCCTAATCTGCTTTTATGAAAGGAAACTTTAAAAAGACCAGATTCTAGTAACCACTGCTACTATTCTAGTCTAGACCCTTATCACCGTGCGTGAGTGAGTTTCAGACTGGTCTTCAAGCTTCCTCCCCATGATCCCCATAGGCACTAATTGGCCTCTCCTGGTTTGTTTTCCACTCCTTGCCTACACCAGCCTGCTTGAGGCAGGCAGCTCTCCAGTTGTTCCCTGAAAATGCCACACAAATTATCTTCATTTTATTGAGGACTTGTGAGGTGTCAGGCACAATACTAAGCATATAAAACATTATCTCATCTGATCCCTCCCATTCATTAAATGGGAGGTATAATTATACTTATTTTAAGTCTATAGTAACTGAGGCTAAAGAGGTTAAGCTACCGTACTTGTCCAACCAAGATCTCACAGCAGAGCTGGGATTCTTACGCTGATCTGTCTGGCTCAAAAGCTGGTATACTTTTCATTATGGCATACTCCTATCCCCACCATACTGTGTGTTCTCATTGCTCCTTCCCCGTGCCATCTGGGATGCCTTCTCAACTCCGCTCTATATATCTGAGTCCTGCCAGCCTGCAAATGCCACAGAGAAAGTCCCACCTCTGTCTTGAAACTTAATCTTTAGCAGAGTGAACTTCTGTCATGCACAGTACTCATTTATTCCTTGCAGTTGCTGTCCAGTAGATTCCAATATAGGACAGAGTAGAACTGCCACAGAGTTTCCAAGGCATGGCTGGTAGATTCAAACTGCCGACCTTTTGGTTAGCAGCCAAGCTCTTAAGTACTCATTTGGTGATCCCATTTTCTGCCCTGTACTGCCAGTTTTCTTTTTATTCAGTCCCTTCTAACCAGACTGTAAACTCCTTGAAGACAGGGATTTGTCTTGTATTTGTTTTTAGTCCTCCTTCACTCTCTACAGCCTAGCACTACAGCTCCCATTTGTTGAGCACTCACTTCATGAACAACAATCCTCACAAACAGATACTGTTATTATTGCCATTTTACAGATGAAGAAGCTGAGATTCAGAGAGATTAAGAAAGCTGTCCAGGGCACTCAGCTAGTAAATGGCAGAGCTGATATTCAAATGTAGAATATCTGAATCCAATGCTCCTTTTCCTCACTGCACTGGCTCAAATACACTGTACCCCATACATTGTGAATTTATGAAGTGAGTGCCATTGAATGGCGGAAAATCAACAAACTTCTAGAAAACAACCCACTAACCACGACTTCAGATGAGAGGTACTGTTTTTACTCCTCAGTAGGGTAGATTTGGAAACCCTGGTGGCATAGCGATTAAGTGCTACAGCTGCTAACCAGGAGGGTGGTAGTTGCAATCTGCCAGGCTCTCCCTGGAAACTCTATCGGGCAGTTCTGCTCTGTCCTATAGGGTCACTATGAGTCAGAATCGACTCAACAGCAGTGGGTTTGGTTTTTGGTTTTTTAGCAGGGTAGATCCTGAAACCTAACAGCACAAAGGATGAGTGTATACATACCCTATGACACCCCAGACCAAGCCTTCCACTCTCACCTCCTCTCTAGAAGCCACGCCCCGCGTTGGTTGGAGCCAACAACGCTGGCTGTATCTGAACTGGTGTTTCTGAGAGGTACAAGAGCAAACTCCCTTCCCTGCTTCAGCCACTGCACCTTTTAAATACAGTAGTAGAAAATCAAAGATACAAGTGTTATTTTTTTTGTAATGGCCTGAAGGGGTCTTGCTGTCTCTTCAGCAGAATGAGTTGTTGCTATGGGAAGAGTAACAATCACAGTAAAACGTTCAGAGCTGACCAGTTAAGTCAATATGTGGAACTCAAGCCAGCATCTTGCTCCCTCTAAGACATGAAAGTGGCAATGGGGATTAATGAAATCCGTAAGAGGAGGAGCCTCTGAAGACCCAAGAATCAAGTCCTGGAAGTCTGGCCACTCTTCCCCACATGGAGATTCTCCCTTTAGTATCAATACTGCAGATCTGGGCCTGACAGTATTAAGGGAGTTAGCAGGTTTCTTTACATTCAAAAGGTCTTAAGGAAATGTCAATATATAAATACATCTTGCAGTGGCAACGGGGCACTTCTTATAAATCCGAGAAAGAATAATGCCTATATTATTACTCATTTGTCTCTAGTATCCATGCCAAAGAGTCTGTTATCTCAAGTTCCCAAATATGAGTTTCCACGTTTGTTTATATTTTGGTTTAAATGCCTGCATATCTCAAAGGCTACAACCGTTACCTTCACCTATAAAACCTGTGTTGTATAACACAAAATTCTGCATAAGCACAGCACCTAATAAACAAAGTTTTTCTATTTTCTTCACCTCAGACAGAGGTGGAGAAAGACCAGTGGGTATTACTATTATATCTATTTTGCCAATGAGAAAATTAAAATTTGCCTCAAGTAATACAATTACTGCAGGATAAACCTAGTCCCCACTCCTGGTCCTCTTTCTACTGCATGATATGTTCCAGTTCTCAGGGAGATTCCTCACCTTTTCTATATCCCAGGTCCACAGGTGGATTGTTGATCTAAAGCCAAGAACCACTTTATCTGAAAGAGTTGGGCTTCAAGTTCCTTCTATTACAACTACCAGGGCCACACCAAGAGGCCCTCGCCTTCACCCCTGAACTATAAACACTATACACAAAATTTAATATTTAGATTCAAATAAAGAAATATTTGGATAATTTTTAAAACCATAAAAGACGGGCAGGCATGATGGTTAGGCTATCCATTTCGAAAGAAAGGCTAAAATCACAACCATTTGTTTTTCTACAATAGTCATTATCAAGGGTTTGCTAGATACCTGATAGAGACCCAGACCAGGCCCAGTGCCATCTAGTCGATTCATATTCCCTTGCAAAAATCTTAGGAGCTATTTTGGCTCACTAATGGACAGTCTAGTCCTTTTCTCAAAAGATCCATGGAATTGGGTCTACCCATCGCATTCAGTGACCTTGTAGTTAAGTGTGTAACCCTGGTACTCAGTGTCTGACAAGTCCCCTTCCCTAATTTCTGGACAATAACCAAACTCATCAAAGCAGGACTCTAAGTTCTAGATCTTATAAATGGCCAAAATAAGGATATTCTTTTTGTTTCAGCACAAACGTGGTTAATCTTCATATCCAGTCTGACTGAAAGAGGGGAATGTACTTGTTGCTTTGAGGCTGTTGCCCTACTTCTTTGTCTGCTGGTTGACTTTCTGCATCTAAGAGCATCAACATTTGCAGCATTCTGTTTAAGCAGGAAGGCACTCTCATCTTTGTCCGCTGGCCTTGATCTCTCCTGATTATTATGGTCTGGACTCCTGCTAATCACTATTGATACCATGGCCCTCTACATAACACTAAAAGCATTAGACCTGAATTCTTAGAAGAATTCCTACTCGGCTAATTACATTCTTTCTGCCTTTCTTGGTTCTCCATCTAGTCTCAGCTGGAGTTGAATCTGAATTATTTCCTCAGATTTTAAATTGTTTTGCTGGTGGTTTCTAGGAAGCAACTGTAAACCCTCTCCTCATTTCATCAACATGAATTAAACTAATGATACAAAAGCCCCATGACCTCCCTTTCTCTCTCTCCTTCCCTTTCCCTCTTACTGCACCTTTCCATGGGCGTCCTTCTACATCCCTTCCCACATTCCGGTCTTGAGTAACATAATAAGAGTTTAAATTCATGGGGTTGGGAATTTCATGATTCTGTATTTAGGACAGTGGTAGCATATTGTTAACTTAAAATGGTACACAGTGGTTCTACTACATATCTACTGTGGTCTCTATATTCACAAACAACTATTAAAAATGTCACGTGTTTCAACCTAGAGGTTAGACGTTTCCTAAGTCTAAGGGTGTCTGCATTTTATGTAATGGTGGAATGCCTTGTTCATTAAATAGAACCCAAGTTTGATTTCTTAACTGGATTTGATTCTCTTGTATTTGAAGTAATGTGGAACACCACGTTTATGGAATTATATAAGGCATTCCTCATTTAAATCCATAGCATCTTGAATTTTTCCATCCAATTCCATATTCCAGAACTTATCAGCTTTTAAATCACAGCAAAATCAAACTCTCATAAAGTCCCGAATCGACCAGCCAAATTCTTGACAGTATAACTCCTTTCTGAAGTAACGTCTCTATACTGAACAACAATGAACTATACATGTATTATAAGGTGGTTAAATCAGTATTTCTCTGACAATTGAAGACAATTTTTGCTCCAAATAAGCACTTTTCTTAAAGCTAACTTGGAAGCTACTCTTATCCCAATGGTGCTGCCACTGTTCTAACTGTACACTGATTTTAGAACTCATTTAAAAGCTAGAAAGCCTCCTAGTTGTATTTCAGCTCATTTTGACCCCAAATTATATTACCCTCAACTTGATCACATGCCTTAGCCTTTAGAGCACTGGATGACTTCAAAGGAAGATGACTTCTCACCTCCAAGGCTTTTAAATGAGATGTGCTGTAGGTTTTGAAAACAGGGCCCAAAGAAGAGCTCCAAAAGAGATTTGAGCTATGGTAGCTTAGAAACATCACTGCAATAAGTGACAGCCTTCCAGGATGACTAGTTAGAAGAGGACACACTAAAATGTATGTGTAAGTTCTGGTGTAGTTAGAACACAGATATATTAGCTTACATATTAGTTGTACAGTTACAGCCCTACAACACAATATTAGGTTTAGGGATAAAATTATTCTTAACATCTTTGCTTCTGTCATTGCACTTCACAAAATTTTATGTTCTTTAAATATGCTCTCATGCAAAAATGTTTTCATATTCAAGGACCTATTCATTATTTTTAATGAGGTCAAGCACTCTTGGTATGTGCTGTTAAGTCAATTCCAACTCATAGTGACCCATTGCCCAAGAAAAGAAAACTACAAATATTTGCGATACACATATTGAGTATGTTTGCTTTTCTTTTTTTTTTTAATTGATGAATTTTAACCAGGTATATGTGTGACTACATGGGGTTTTTTTGTTTGTTTGTTTCGCTTGGCTTAATTTTAGGCAATTTTTACTTTGAGTTGAGAAAAAAGATACATGGTTTTGATTTTAACTAAAAATATAGTGCCTTCACTCACATAAAACCAGCCAATACAACACACCAAATAAGGAGTAAGACATTTTAGGAAAACTTTACATTCTAAGAATAATTAAAAGAACATCATAGCCCCCTTCAGTCATGCAATCTGTCAAATCTAGCTTAAAAAATTCTAAAGAGGAAACAAAACATGGTACAGTCAATACAGCACAGGCTGGAGAAAACTTTCTGATTCCTAATTTATTTTCTTCCCTTGACTCCTACTTGAAGGTAGTCAATGCATTTTTCCATTTGCCTACATGAAAGACCACAGTTTTAACTCTCTCATAGTAATATTCCATGTTCAACGGCAAAATGAAGTGGAGGGCCCGTAAGAAATAATGAATAAATACTGATTGAACGAATGGATGGAGGAACAGAACTGTACCTTGGGTCAACATACATGGAGTTCATTGTAAAACTGATTGTTCAGCTTCCCTATGTAAGTGCAGCTTCAGGCTATCATATAAATGTCAAACTTAAAACATCTGCTTAGATCTGGGTCAATTAAGATTTCAGAATTCATTCATTAGGAACCTAGTCATCTGATTGTTTCAATTACTCCTGATATCATCAAAGTCTTTATCAACCAGAGTTTAACTAATAACCATGAGACGAGTTTCAAAGTAAATTTGCCTGATCGCCGTGTCTGAGGTAGTCGATCATTTCACAGTCAGCATTTGTGCTAAAAGCATGGGGTCTCATTTAATCTTTTACAAAAGATATATAAACACAACCACAGTTTACTGACTTTTTTAATTATTCAAATTTTAGAAGGTGTATGAGCTCATAGAGCTCTCCCATTGACTTACTATGGACTACTTGGTAGATCATATAACATCTCTGTTCCTCCGTTTATATGATACAATAGGAATAAAACAAAACTCTCCTTACTGTGAGGACTTTTGTGAGCACGTTGATAAATACCTACAAAATGACAAATGCTACTCCCTCTTTCAAGTGTTTTGGAAGATGTCAACCAAACACAAAATATTTTTGTGTGTGCGAATTAAAATGCCTCTTACTGATGGCCTCAGATGTTTCCTTGTAAGAGGCTGTGTCAAGAACTGGCTTATATATTATCTACCCTTCCAGAATGCACTGACATCACACTTCATAACAGCTCGGTACCGTGATTCCTGTCAAAATCGCCTGCATGGAAGCACCCGTGCCCTATACTAACATAATGTATTAGCGTGACAGAGGGCTAGAAAACTAAGAACACCGCACCGAGGCCCGGCTTTGGGCACACGGGACTGAGTGTATGCTTTCGAGTGAGCTGAAGGCCTCATCACTTCTTGTGCTTTAACTTAGGAAAGGACTGAAAGTTGACCCGAGGCTTGTAGGCGAGGTTGGGGGGGGGGGGGGGGACAGCTAGGAAGTGCTCGTGACAGGGGCAAGAAAATTTTTTCTTTTTTCAAATTCGAATCCCACCCAGGAATAGGCCTTTGGGTCTCTCTTCTTCATGAGCCACCTCACAAAGGCACACACTTTGCTGGAAACTGAAATCGAGGCGGGGGCGTGGGGGCTGGAGGACGCGACCGTCCCTGAGGTGGGCTGGGGGCACCGACCGGCCTAGGGGTGGGGCAGGGTAGGACACCTGGCCTTGGCCTTGGTGAGGAGGTCCTGCCGCCGCTCTCACTGCGCTCCACGGCGCGTGCCCCGCTGCCCTCGCGACCCGGCGACCCGGCCGCGCTGCGCCAACGGCCCGGGCCCGCCCTCTCCACGCCCTCCCCTCGGGTTTGCGCGGGCAGGGCTCCTCCGTGGCCGGGTCTCTCCGCGAGTCTCGCTCCCCAACTACGGCGTGAGAACCAGAGTTCCCGTGCCGCGAGCCCCAACTGCGCGCAAAGCCCCGGAATGCGGCGCGGCGCTCCAGGCCTCGGTACGCCAGCTCCTAAAGCGCAGAGCAGCGCCCTCGATCACCAGGTCTGCACTCGCGGGAAGCCGCGCTGAGGGGAAGCCTCGAGCGGGCGGTGAGATCCCGGTGCGCGCGAGCACCCCTGTCCCCATGCAGAGTCTTCTACCCGAGGGAAACCCTCATCTCAAATAAATGGCTGCTACCGCCTGCGGGAGGAGGGGAGTGACTGGGGAATACTCACGCTGGGCCGGGCCGCGCGGGGACGTCGCTGGGAAAGACCCGCGGGCTCGCGCCGGGGTGCAGACCCCTAGCCGGTACCGCTCACGCCGTCCAGGGGCCGCCTCCGAAGGGAGGCCTCTACCGTTCGGCAGAGGACCTGCAGCCGCGGCGTGCGACGCCTCCGGCCCCGCCCCGCTGATTGGTCCCGCCCCTCTGGCTCCGCCCCTCTAACCCGCCAGGCCCGCCTCTCTGGCTTCGCCCGGCCAGCCCCTCCCTCTGGCTCCGCCCCTCCCCCCCCCCCGCACCGTCCCAGTCCCGCCCCTACGGCCTTCTTTCCTTCTGCCTCCTCCTCCTCCCTCCTGTCTTCCCTGCCCGCCGGGTGCAAGACGCTCTCTCCGGGAGATGAACGCGAAGCGACGTGGAAACCTTTCCACCAAAATGAGCTGTGGTATCCTTTTGATGGCTATAATTTATTCCAAATCGTCCCTGGACTGAAACGATCAATTAGCAGCCCGAAACGTACTGTGAAGTAAATTGTCACACTCTCTATTACAGGATGGTTATCATATATTTATAAGGTGTGTTTTCTGCAATCAGAACCAACAAGGTGTTGAGCGATCAGTCATAAACGCACTTCTTCAAAAAGAGAGGGAAAGAAGCTCCCGCATTGTGTGGTGGTGGAAAAAATTCTTATGGCAACTATTAGAACCACTTGCCTCCTCCTCCCACCCCAAGATGATCTGTTTCATCTCGGCTGGGAAGTGCAGAGGGCGGGGGGACCACGCGTGTGACCAGCGTCCCGTGAACTAAGGGGAGACTCGCAGCCCTAAAGGAGAGGTTTCCTCACCGTGTAAATACCGATCAGGCATACGGACACTCACCCTTTCCTGCTCTCTGTCCTCCCTCTAACCCCTGGGAATAATATCTTACTCTTTGCTTCCCAACTTGGTTGGCCACAGAACGTTTGCCCTCTATGTGTAATCTTAAATCTCTTTTCTTCTTCCTCAGCTCTCAGGTGCTGCCCTCCTCTCTACTATTTAGGTGTTGACAGTTGTAAAGGTTTTGCTAGGATGATGTCAAGTTTACCCACAGAGAGATCCCTGCAGTCTGAATTCAAAACTCCACCCAAGCTCTTCCATTATTCATAAATGAGATGGCATAACATTCTGAGAAAGTCAGAAGAAAGCTGGTCCAGCCTGGTAGGCTGTCTTGACTGGACCAAGCCATGGAGACTTGACTATTTATTTACCTTAGAGTCATTCCCAGTGGTTATGAATATACATCCAGAACGTCTGAGTTTCACATAACAAACTGCCATTGTCATCTGTGAACCACCTATCAGTCATTTTATAAAGACTTCTGCTTTGTACCCAGTTAAAGTCCTTGGGATCAGTCCCTGGAGAAGAACATCATGAGTGGTAGAGGGTCAGTGAAAAAGAAGACCCTCAACAAGATGATTGACACAGTGGCTGCAACAACAGGCTCAAGCATAACAACAATTGTGAGGATGGTGCAGGACCGGGCAGTGTTTCCTTCTGTTGTACAGAGGGTCGCTATGAGTCAGAAGCCACTTGACGGCGCCTAACAACAACATTCCTTGTGCCTGCAAAACATAGATTTAGAGCTCAGCCTAGTGATTCTTGATTGTGGGAAAAGTTTATCAGTTATCATCTGCCATCTGGCATGTAGCTAAAGAGATCTTATTCAAGGTCATTGATGGCTGCTAACCTGGGAGTGGAGGTGGGAAGGGTGCAGCAGACCCCAGAGAAGGAGCAGACTCTGGGACGAGTCTTAAATGGGAGCCAGAGTTGGTCAGAGGCCCTTGTGTCAGACATCCTGCCCTAAGTATTTCTCTGTGGGCAACGAAATAACATTTTTACAGGGTGAGTCACAAGTTGTGAGGGTAAAATACAGACTTTACATCACATCCTTCTTAGGTTATCTGTCCCCGTGACTTCTGCATGGCAGGGCTTCTATGCGATGCAAACCCCTGAAGAACAGGGAAAAAAGAAAATGTAGTTAGGTCTTCCAGCAGTTGCCATTGCATCTCCCCAGGCATGAATAGAGGCACCATGTTGCTCTTTCAGAAAGCAGTGAGGCCAAGGACCCCTCTCTCATGTGAGGGTTGGCATAGCCAAAGAGCCAGACCCAGCAGTTTGTACCTTCCAGCATTATTAATGTAACTGGTATTGTAATAACTGATGTTTATTGAGCACTTACTCCATACCTCTTTGGTCAATAAAGTGACATTTTTGTGGGAGTGAGTCACAAGGTATGAGACGCTGTGGTTTAAGCTTTATGTGCATTATTTTATTTAATCCTTTCAGCAACCTTAGGAGGAAGGTGTTATTACTGTCTTCATTTCCAAAATAAGAAAATCAAGACTTGGAGAGGTTAAGTAATTTATCAGGATCATACTCCTAGTAAGTGATGATGTCAAACCCAGGTCTCCAAAGCTCATGCTCTTTACCCCAGTAATAAAAATACAATACCTCAAAATCTGAGATTTGGGTAGAGTTGATGATACCTTATTATAGCCACTGGGGGGTGAGAGTGGGGAGTTCTGGAAGAAGGAGGAAAGAAGAGCCATTTGCCAGAGAAAGCCACCTGGATACTTACACCCCTGACCTGGATGGATTGCCCCCCTCTGTGTTCTACCCTTCCTACAACCCATGATTTCTTTGTCAGTTATCACCTGCCATCTGGCGCCTAGCCAAAGAGATCTCTCTCAAGGTCATTGATGTATGCTAGGCTGGGAGTGGGGGTGGAAGGATGCAGCAGACCCCGGAGAAAGTAGAGCACCCTGGGGAGGAGCCTTAGGTGGGAGCCAGAGTTGGCCAGAGGCCCTCGTCCCAGACACCCAGCCCTAAGAATGCAATGTTGCTTCCTAATGGCCTTTAAATTACCAACATCGCTAAACTCTCTCTTAATAGACTTGTAAAGATCTACTTGCTACCTTTTTCCCCCTTCATGTAGAATTTGTAATCAAGAGCCCAATTTTGTCATTTGGAAATACTAATTATCTAATCATGCCATGCCGCATAACGTACTTGTCTGCCCAATTAGCTAGGACAATTATTAAAATTCAGAGGCCTAATTATGTCTCAATTTAATGCTGGCAAACTTGCATACAGAGCAGTAATTAAAATCTTCTCCTTCCCTCTGCCTTTAGGGCAGGGCATGATTAGGCCCTGTCAGGGGGTGTACTGAGCTAAACCAATGAAGCGTATTGTGCAACATGACCCTGCATTGTTAAGTGTGTCAACATATTAACCTGAATTCCCTTCAGCCCCCACATAATCACATTTGGTGGAGGAATAAAGGAGCTAAAACATGAAGCATTTTATTAAAAAAACATAAATTCTTCTTAATTAATGCTATGAGAGTTCTGCTGAATTTCATGCTTCCAAGCGCTGGAAGACATACGACTGGTTCATCTAATTACTAGCAAATTTGCTCTTGTTAAAACTACTTTTTTTTTTTTTTTTTTTACTCATTTAAAGAAAATGATTTTTTTTGGAGGGGGGTGGTATTAAAAAGAAGGAAAAAAAAATCCTCAGCTTGCTGGCTTCCAGTAATATAGTTGCTTTGCAGTTTTATTTGATGATGGAACCCAGTGAATGTTGACTTCCAAAAGAATCAAACCCAAGACTAGAGGCATTAAAAAAAAAAAAAAAAAGCTAGAATTTAATACTTGAAAGATGTTAATAAAAGTGGAACATTAAAAATCATAATATTGAAACAAATTCAAAATATTTATCTGTGGAGTTCTTAAGTTTGATGTCTGAAATAAAACCATGCATGAGGAGACTGCAGCACCATCACATTCCCACACTCTGGAAACCCTTCAACACGCAGGAGCCCAGGCCCGGAGTTCACTATACTCCCACCTAAATCCTCTTCTCAGCAAATTAAGAAGAGCCACCAAACCCACTAAAAGTTTTCTTCTAAGCTGCCCGCTAAATTCAGCCTTTCACTCATGATAGTCTTTAGAGATTATTCATGGATTCAACCAAAGAAGGAAAAAATTCAGTCTAGACTCAAGATGAGTTATTCTGGAGAAATCAGGACTTGTTTCAGTGGTCTCCAAAGTTATATCTATAGCTACTAGAGAGCAAGAGACACAGATACACACACACACACACACACACACACACACACACACACACAGAGTCGCTTACACGGAGAGAGCTTAGCTTACTCTCAGTTGACCTTATTTTGAATCTCTCAACAAACTTGTGACATAGCAGGCAAGGCAGGTATATCTCTGTTTTATTAAGGTAGGGCAGTTAAAATACTTGTCCAAACTCACTGTTCTACCCCCTCCCTCTATTATGGGCAGAGTAAGACTCAGTGCCCCTTGTTGCTCACCACAGTAGACAGAGTAGTTGTGGATGTGATACCAATGAAGGATGCTCGGTTCGGTTAAATATCACAAGTTGAGATCAAAGTATTTGTTGTTGCTATAAGTAATGACACAACAAGGGAACAGCCTATGTATCAACACTGGAAGACCTTCCATTCTTCAGTGAATACTTATTTGCAATGTGTTTAGTCATATTTGTTCCGATTTGGTGCTTGTGGCCCATTTTCTTCCTTTTTAAGTTTTTATGTTTTCGAAGGTATGTATAGCTTCATCTAGGTCCATGTTTATAAAAATAGAGTTCTTCCTCCTAACCTGCTTTGAGTACAATGTGGGGTAATAGATGGTGTTTAGTGACAATTCTGGCTGTTACACGCCCTCTTACTAACAAAGGCAGTGACTACAGATGGTCTCTACAGGAGATGGTTGGCTGGAGCCAGGATAGGCCCATAGGCACTTGTGCTATAAAACTGGGGTGGTAGCCCGCCCCCGGCCTCCCGCCAAGGGTGCCCTATGTCTTGAAAATGGTCTTGCTCTGAGTCTCTTTGGATGGCAAACTGAAGTGCAAATCTGTGTTCTGACTTGTTCCTGTGGCTGTCAGCATGTTTTCCTCTTGTCAGCAGCAATTGACTGGTCAGGCTCACCCCTGTACAGCAATTGTAACAGCTCATTGACAGACTAGTGACCCAGCTGGACCTGATAATGGAAAACTATTGATTTTTGTAGGCTCCACAAATCTAAAATGAACGACCAATGTAATGTCATCAATTGTCTCGGACTCTGATAACCCAGGGGAGAAAAGTTTCAGGGATTGCTTGTATTTCCTGACAATGGTGTTTTAAAATCTCATGAATATATAGAAGAAAAAGCAGCTCATATTCTTGGGTGTTTTCTTTAAGTGACCCTGATTAGTCCATCAGTGCTTCATCAACCCAGGTCCTTAAAAGACTTCTATGTTAAATAAAATGAGAGTCAGCATTACCAATTAGCCAAAATGGGACCTGGTATGCCATTTAGGAACAGATACTTATGGAGAGGCACTTTGGGAGAAAATGTCTAAAATGTTTTTCATTTGTTATAAAATAAGCTCACAGGAGGGGAAAAAAAAAATGTTGATAAAAAATCCAAAATATATTGGCTCTCAAAGAATCCTGATGTATAACACTGTGGTAGAACTATTAAGCTGCTTCTGCCTACTTGTGTTGATTCATTCCACAGTAGAAAGAAAGCCTTGAAATTAAGGCAATACTGTACATAACGTAGAGATGCTCAGAGTGTGTGCTGGGGAAATCACTATTAAGTTTTATTTTTTAATCATCTTTCTCCTTTGTCGATCATTTCAAAGCCATCAAACATTGCTCAGTTAGTGTATTCATCAGAAACAAGAGCTTTTTCTTCTGGAGCCAAATTAGCCATGGGTTGTGGCTAATTTTGCCCCGTAGATAAGTCCAGAAAACTCTGTTCAAGGACCTTGTACTGAGTACTGATGGATAGAATGTCCGTTAGTGGCCTCTGTTGAAGGGAACTTCCTTTAAAGAGAAAAAAAAAGGAGGGAAGACTATTGATCTTAGCTGTCAACCTGATACATTTAGTTCACAATTCACTTGCAGTGAGAACATAATCATCCTGTGGTCCTGATCGAATTCAGACTTTCTTAGAAGAGAGTTCTGAGGACTAGACAGAGAGCACAGAAAAAATAGGAGTGCTTCCTCATCCAATTGTTCAAAGAGGGCTAGAGAGAGAGGTCTCAGTGAGGAGCTGGGATGAACAGCTTCCAGAGGTGATGAGTCCACGTGTGGCTGGGCTCCTGTTCACAGGATGCCACAATCTTCACACTCTCCTGTAATGGTTCCTTTATGGCCTTTCATTAACTTCACCCCTTACAACACTGTATCTCTGGTTTTCTAGCACTATCAAAATCAACGTTGCTAACTGTTTGGCTGCCTATTAGTGAAGACACACAAGTTTGAGACTTGAAAGAGACTAAAGTAGACCTAAAAAAAAAAAAAAAAAAAACTCACTGGCATTAAACCGAAGAACCTAAACCAGTTACCACTAAATCAGTTCTCACTCGTGGAGACCCCATGTGTGCAGAGTAGAACTGCACTCTATAGGGTTTTTATCCATAGAATTTTTGATGGGCATGACTGTTCAGAAGCTGATTGCCAGGACATTCTTCCAAGGTATCTCTGGGTAGGTTTGAACCACCAACCTTTATGGTTAGTAGTCAAGTGCTTATCCATTTGCATCACCCAAGGGACTCCCCACTGACATTAGGAGTATAATAAACATTCTGTGACGGGTCTCATGGCCACAGCCAAGTCATCAGCATCTACAGGTCAGGACTAGATTTTACATGCTTTGGCGTTCTCCAGAGTGGCTGTAACTAGGCCCTTTGTGTCAGACACCATAAACAGTCACTGGATGAAGGACCAGAAAAGCTACTTATAAGTATGGAAGGAGGAAGGTAAGATAGATTTGGGTAGAAATAATTGAAATTAATGGTTTCCACATGCCTGTCTGCAGGCTGGTGCCAGGACAAAAGAAATTTCACCTGTCCTGTGGCAGTTTTTTTTTGTGTGTGTGTGGTAAATAAACAATACTACCCTAATGTGTGATATCATTAATATCACATGCAAGCAAAATTTTGCTGAAGATCATTCAAAAACGGCTCCAGCAGTATATTGACAGGGAAATGCCAGAAATTCAAGCCGGTTTCAGAAGAGGACGTGGAACCACGGGTATCATTGCTGATGTCAGATGGATCCTGGCTGAAAGCAGAGAATACCAGAAGGATGCTTACCCATGTTTTATTGACTATGCAAAGGCATTCAACTGTGTGGATCATAACAAACTATGGATAACACTGCGAAGAATGGGAATTCCAGAATGGTGCTCATGAGGAACCTTTACATGGATCAAGAGGCAGTTGTTCGGACAGAACAAGGGGATACTAATTGGTTTAAAGTCAGGAAAGGTGTGTGTCAGGGTTGTATTCTTTCACCATACCTATTCGATCTGTATGCTGAGCAAATAATACGAGAAGCTGGACTATATGAAGAACGGGGCATGAGGACTGGAGGAAGACTCATTAACAACCTGCATTATGCAGATGACACAACCTTTCTTGCCGAAAGTGAAGAGGACTTGAAGCACTTACTAAGGAAGATCAAAGACAACAGCCTTTACTACGGATTGCACCTCAACATAAAGAAAACAAAAATCCTCACCACTGGACTGGTGAGCAATATCATGATAAACGGAGAAAAGATTGAAGTTGTCAAGGATCTCATTTTACTTGCATTCACAATCAACAGCCATGGAAGCAGCAGCTCAAGAAATCAAAAGATGCATTGCATTGGGTAAATCTGCTGCAAAGGACCTCTTTAAAGTGTTGATGAGCAAATGTGTCACCTTGAAGACTAACCCAAGCCATGGTATTTTCAGTCACATCATATGCATGTGAAAGCTGGACAATGAATAAGGAAGACTGAAGAAGAATTGATGCCTTTGAATTGTGGTGTTGGCAAAGAATATTGAATATACCATGGACTGCCAAAAGAACGAACCAATCTGTCTTAGAAGATGTACAACCAGAATGCTCCTTAGAAGCAAGGATGGCGAGACTGTGTCTTACATACTTTGGACATATTGTCAGGAGGGATCAGTCAAGGGGGAAAGACATCATGCTTGGTAGAGTACAGGGTCAGTGGAAAAGAGGAAGACCCTCAACGAGGTGGATGGACACATTGGCTGCAACAATGAGCTCAAGCATAACAACGATCGTAAGGATGGCTCAGGACCAGGCAGTGTTTCATTCTGTTGGCATAGGGTTGCTATGAGTTGGAATCGACTCGACGGCACCTAACAACAACAACAGCAACAACCCTAATATGATTTTATAATACAAAGTTTAATCTATAAAATTCCAAGATTATGTCCTTTTGGAGTGTTAGACATTGTATTATTTTGTAAATGATGATGACAGTAGATGATGATGTCATTAGGTACCATCAAGTCGGTTCTGACTCATAGCAACACTATGTACAACAGAAAAAAAACACTTGTTGGAACTGTACCATCCTCACAATCTTTGCCATGTTTGAGCCTGTTGTGGCAGCCACCATGTCAGTCCAGATCATTGAGGCTTTTCCTCTTTTTCATTGACCCTCTACCTTACAAAGCATAATGTCCTTCTCCAGGGACAAGTCCATCCTAATAACACATCCAAAGTACGTGAGATGAGTCTCACCATTCTTGCTTCCAAGGAGCACTCTGGCTGTACTGCTTCCAAGACAGATTTATTTGTTCATCTGGCAGTCCATGGTGTAGTCAATATTCTTCACCAGCACCGTAAGTAAAAGCCATAAATTCTTCTTTTGTCTTCCTTATTCATTGTCCAGCTTTCACATGCATACGAGGTGATTGAAAATACCATGGCTTGGGTCAGGCGCACCTTAGTCCTCAGTGTGAAATCTTTCCTTTTTAACACTTTAAAGAGGTCTTTTGGAGCAGATTTGCCCAGGGCAATGTGTCATTTGATTTCTTGACTGCTACTTCCATGGGTGTTGATGGTGGATCCAAATAAAATGAAATCCTTGACAACGTCAATCTTTTCTGTTTATTATGGTATTGCTTGTTGATCCAGTTGTGAGAATTTTTGTTTTCTTTATGTTGAGGTATAATCCGTACTGAAGGCTGTAGTCCTTGATACTCATTATTAAGTACTTCATGTCCTCTTCACTTTCAGAAAGTATGGTTTTGTCATCTGCATATCCAGGTTGTTAATGAATCTTCCACCAATCCTAATGCCATGTTCCCCTTCATGTAGTCCAGGTTCTTGGGTTATTTGCTCAGCATACAGATTAAATGAGTATGGTGAAAGGATACAGCCCTGACACAAACCTTTCTTGATTTTAAATCTGTATTCTCTTATTCTGTTCAAATGACTACCTCTTGATCTATGTACAGTTTCCTCATGAGCACAATTAAGTGTTCTAGAATTCCCATTCTTTGCAATGTTATCCATTATTTGTTATGATCCACACAGTCAAATGCCTTTGCATAGTCAATAAAACACAGGTAAACATCTTTCTGGTATTCTCTGCTTTTAGTAAAGATCCATCTGACACCAGCAACGATATCCCTCGTTCCACATCCTCTTCTAAATCTGACTTGAGTATCTGGCAGTTCCTTGTCGATATAATGCTACAACCGTTTTTGAATGATCTTCAGCAAAATTTTACCTGTGTGTGGTATTAATGATACTGTTCTATCATTTCCTCATTCTGTTGGATCGCTTTTCTTGGGAATGGGCACGTGATCGTTAAGGCTGTGTGGCAACTTGGCTGAGCCATGATTCTCAGTGGTTTGGCACTTTTGATGTAGTTTGGCAGTTCTATGATGTGATCACTTCCATGATGAGATTTGATACAATGTGATCACCTCCATGATGGGATCTGATGTGAGTAGCCAATTAGTTGAAGCGGAGTTTCCCTGGGGGTGTGGCCTGCTTCCAATATAGGCGGAGTCTCTGGCAAGGCCTACGGGCTTTTTCGTGCTCTGTATCCTGAAGCTGGCTCTTTGGTCTGAACCCCGGTTCTTGGGACTTGAGCTAGCAGATTACCTGCCATCCTGTCTGCCAATCTTGGAATTCATCCGTCTTCACAGCCTATGAACAAGAGCCCTGCTGTCTGACCTGCCAATCTTGGATTTGCCAGCCCCTATGGCTACATGAATCAGGAGACGCCTCCATGGACTTGGGACGTTCCAGCCTCTACAACCACAGAAGCAATTTCCTTGGTATAAATCTATGTAGATATTTATATACTTGACTGGTTTTGCTTCTCTAGAGAATCCAGCCTAAGATGGGGCACAAATATGGATCTCTTCCAGTCAGTTGGCCATGTAGTTGTCTTTCCAACTTCTTAGCATAGACAAGTGAGCACCTCCAGTGCTACATCAGCTTGTTGAAACATCTCAGTTTGTATTCTATCAATTCCTGAAGCCATGTTTTTTGCCAGTGCCTTCAATGCAGCTTGGACTTTTTCCTTCAATATCATTGAGTTTTGATCAGATGCTACCTCCTGAAATGGTTGAATGTGGAACAATTCTTTTTGGTGCAGTGACTCTGTGTCTTCCTTCTATCTTTTCTTTTGATGTTTCCTGTGTTGTTCAATATTTTGCCCATATAATCCTTCAAAATTGCAGGTTGAGGCTTGAATATTTTCTTCAGTTCTTTCAGCTTGTGAAATACCAAGTGTGTTCTTCCTTTTTGGTTTTCTAACTCCAGGTCTTTGCACATGTCATTATAATACTATGTCTTCTGAAGCCGCCCTTTTAAATCTTCTGGTCAGTTGTTTCACTTCCTCATTTATTTCTTTCACTTTAGCTATGCTATGTTCAAGGGCAAGTTTCAGAGTCTCTTCTGACATCCAGCTTGATCTTTTTTTTCTTTCCTGTCTTCTTAATGACCTTTGTTTTCTTCATGTGTGGTGTTCTTGATGTCATCCCACAACTCATATGGTCTTTGGCTATTAGTGTTCAGTGAGTCAAATCTGTTCTTGAAAAAGTTCTTGAGATGGTCTCTAAATTCAGATGGGATCTACTCAAGGCTGTACTTTGGCTCTTGGGGAATTGTTTTAATTTTCTTCAGCTTCAGCTTAAACTTGCATTGAGCAATTAATGGTATGTTCAGGAGTTAAACCCTGGACTTGTTCTGACTGATGATATTGAGGTGTTCCATCGTCTCTTTCCATAGATACAGTCGATTTGATCCTGTGTTTTCCATCTGGGGAGGTCTACACATATAGTCACAGTTTATGTTGTTGAAAAACATTGGTCTTGCAAAATTCTATCATGTGATCTCTGGCATTTCCATCACCGGGTTAGAGATCACACTAGAGGGTCCTGGGCAGGGTGTAGGACAAAATTCAAATTCACACACACAGACTTACTGGTTTGATGGTGACTGGAGGAACCCTGGAGACTATTGGCCCAGACACCCTGATAATTCAGAACTGAAGCTACTCCCAAAGTCCACCTTTCAGCCAAAGATTAGACAGGCCTATAAAACATACAATAACACATGTGAGGAATGTGCTTCTTAGTTTAATCAAGTATACGAGAACAAATGGGCAACACCTACCCAAAAGCAAAGCTGAAAAGGCAGGAAGGGACAGGAAAACTGGAGGAATGGACACAGAGAACCCAGGTTGGAAAGTGAAAGGGGGACAGTGCTGTCACATTGTGGGGATTGCAACCAATGTCACGAAACAATCTGTGTATAAATTTTTAAATGAGAAACTAATTTGTGCTGTAAACTTTCACCTAAAGCACAAAAAAAAATTTTAAAAAAAAGGCCGGAAATCCTATGATTCCAGGGTTGCTTGGTTTAGTACAACAGTTGGAGTGGATTAACCAGTAAGCATATTGTGTACCTGCTTACAGTAAGCAAGGTATGCATAGGCTTAATTGTGTTTACTTACTAATCTGTGGTGAGAAACAGGTGAGATTGTGCACTACCCGTCAGTAAGTAAGCACAAGTAAGCCCATGATTACGTTGCTTATTGGGTAATCCGTTCCTGATTGTCAGTAACATCATCAAGAACTCAGGTTTTTCCTATATTTCTCTTCTTTCATCCTCAGCATATTGGCTTATTGTTTTATGCTCTCTTCCCACTTAGCGGTAATGTGGTTGTACAGTTGCAGGTGTCACATGCAGATTACAATATCCAGCAGCAGATAAAGGGAACACCCTCTGTTATGTTCCTTTTTAGGAGTTGAGGAACACTTTCCCAGAAGCCTTTCTGCAGACTTTGCCCCAAGTCTCATCGTGAGTTGTGTCACGGGCTGATTTCTAAACCCATCATTGACAGGGAGAATAGTTTTATCAAGACCGAGTTATTAAACTAATCCATATTCATCCACTGGAAGTAGAGAAAGGCACAGCTTCTCCTAAAGCACACCCATGCCTGAAAATAAATTGCCTGAAAAAATTTCTGATAATCTTTGTTTCTGTTAACAGGGAAGAACAGACAAATGATTAGCACAACTGTTTTGATGACACTCCTTTTTAGAAGTCAGACATCATGTAAAAAGTTCAGACACCTGAGATCACTACACCATGAGGAAGTCTGAGCTAGTCACTTGGAAGAGGGCTGAGGTACCAGACGGGTGAGTAGAACCTTCTTAAACCTTACAGCTGACTTCAAGGTGGATGGAGCCAAGTGAATTACTCAAGCCAAAGGAGAACTGCTCAGCTAAGCCCTACCCACATTCTTGACCCAAAGAATCTTGGGAGATAAAAGGGCTGCTATTTTAAGCCTCTATGTGTTGGGGTAGTTTGTTACATTGCAGTAGATGACTGAAACACCCCACATTAGGGTGTCTAGAACAGAGATACATTCTATATATAAAAACACTGATAGGTTGAAATGAAAAGATAGAAAATATATACCATACAAACAGTAAGCATAAGAAAGCTGGGAAGGCTATATTAATATCAGACCAAAATAGATTTCAAGATAAGGAGTATTTACTAGAGGTAGAGGAATATTTCATAATGATAAAAGGGTCATTCTTCAGAAAGACATAATTGTAAGTGTATATGTATCTAACTTAGAGTTTCAAGTGCCACCCAGCCAAATAACAATAAGCAAAAACCAATAGAAGTGAAGAAATAGATTATCCACAATTATAATTGGAAACTTCAATGCTCCCCAGCAACTAGATCACCCACATCAGTAAGAATAGAGAAGCGCTAAAGCACTATAACCACTTTGACATATTTGACATTTATAGAACAGTCCACCCAACGACTGTAGGACACACATTATTTTTAAGGGCACATAAAATGTTCACCAAGATAGACCATATCCTAAGCCACAAAATATGTCTCAATAAATTTGAGTAGACTGAAGTCTTATGAAGTATGTTTTCTGACTACAAAAGAATGAAATTAGAAATCAATAAGAATCTTAGAAAAATCCCAAATATTCGGAAGTTACATAACACACACCTAGTAACCCATGGACTAAAGAAGAAATCACAAGGAAAATTATAAAATATTTTGAACTGAATGATAATATACAACATATCAAAATTTGTGGGATGCAGATAATTCGAGAAGTTTATAGCTTTAAATGTTTATATTGGAAAATAATAGGTTTATCTAAGTTTCCACATTAAGATGCTGGGAAAAGATAAGCAAATTAAATCCAGACTAAGTAGATTTACTTAATAATAAAGAAGGTAATAAAGACAAAAGAAGAAATCAAACTGAACAAAGCAAAATTTGGTTCTTTGAAAAGATTAATAAAATCGATAAACTTCTAGCTAAACTGATCAAGAAAAAAAGAGGAAACACAAATTAAAAATATCAGAAAGAAAAAAGAGGGCGTATCATCAAAATTCCTATAATAAGAAAAAGATCGTAAGGAAATACTATGAACAACTTTAAGCTACTATATTAGAGGGCATAGATAAAATGGACACATTTAAAACAAAACATAACTTACCAAACTGACATATAATGAAATAGAAAATTTAAAGGAGGTGAATTCATCATTAAAATAGCATCAATAATAACAAAAACTCCAGGCCTAGTTGATGTTACTGATGAATTCCATCTAACCTTAAAAGCAGTAATGGTAACAATCTTAAAATAGAGGAAGAGAAACCATTTCCAAGCTTCTTTTATGAGACCAGAATAATTGTGATACCAAAACCCTAAAAAGACATTAGAAAGAAAGAAAAACCAAATATCCCCTGTGATCATAAATGCAAAAATCTTTAACAAAATATTAAAAAATTCAATCCAGCAATATATAAAAAGAATGTATATCATAATCAAGTGTGATTTAGCTCAGGAATTTAAAGTTAGTCTGTCATTTGAAAATCAGTGTAATTCAGCACATTAACAAAACAAAGGAGAAAAACCATACGATAATCTCAATAGATGCAAAAAAGTATTTGATAAAATTTACCATCAATTCATGATAAAATTTCTGAGCTTACTTTAACTACAGCATCTAAGAAAAACATACACCTAGCATTATACAAAATGGTGATATATTGAGTGCTTTCTTTCTAAGGCTGGGGATAAGGCAACAATGCCCACTCTTCTTTTAGCATTGTACTTGAGTTCCTAATCAGGGTAATAAAGCAAGAAAAAGAATAAAAGGCATAAAAATTAGAAAGGACGGAGTAGAAATACATTTGTTATCTCTATTGATAGATGAATTTAAGTAGTAAATTAATTTAACAAGGTAGAAGGATGCAAGATCAAAATATAAAAATGAACATGGATGAATCTGGAGGACATTATGATGAGTGAAAGAAGCCAATCACAAAGGACAAATATTGTATGAGACCACTACTGTAAATACTTATGAAAAGGTTTACATACAAAAACAAACAATCATTGATGGTTACGAGGGAGGGGAGGGGTGGGGATGGAAAAACACTTAACAGATAAGTGGAAACTTTGGTGAAGGGCCATACAGTACACAGTGCTGGAGAAGCCAGCACAACCTGTACAAGGCAAGGTCATGGTAGCTCCATAGACACATCCAAGCTCCCTGAGGGACCAAATTCCTGGGCCTGAGGATTGTGTGGATGATGATCTTGGGGAATATCTAGATCAATTGGCATAACATAGTTCATAAAGAATACGTTCTACATTTTACTGGGGTGAGTAGCATCTGGGGTCTTAAAAGCCTATGAGCAGCCATCTAGGATAGTCCACTGGTCTCACCACTTCCGGAGCAAGGAATAATGAAGAAAACTAAAGATACAAGGGTAAGATTACTCCAAAGGATTAATGGACCACATCTACCATGGCCTCCACAAGAATAAGTCCAGAATAACAAGATGGTGCCCAGCTACCACCACTGACTGCTCTGACAGGGATCACAATAGAGGGTCCTGGACAGAGCTGGAGAAAAACGTAGAACAAAATTCGAACTCAAAAAGAAAGACCAGACTTGCTGGCCTGATAGAGACTGGAGAAACCCTGAGAGGATGGCTTCCCGGACACCTTTTCAGCTCAGTAATAAGGTCACTCCTGAGGTTCACCCTTTAGCCAAAGACTGAACAGACCCATGGAACAAAACGAGACTAAAGGGGTGTACCAGTTTGGGGGCAGGGACTGGAAGGCAGCAGGCAAGAGGAAAGCTGATAATAGTGAAACCAGGGTTGAGAAGGGAGAACGTTGACGTGTCGTGGGGTTGTTAACCAATGTCATAGAACAACGTGTGTACTGTTTGATAAGAAATTAGTTTGTTCTGTAAACCTTCATCTAAAGTACAATAAAAAAATAAAATCATCAAAAAATATAAAAATCATTTGTATTTCTGTATAATAGTGGAAACCCTGGCAGTGTAGTGGTTAAGTGCTAAAGCTGCTAACCAAAATGTCAGCAGTTCGAATCCACCAGACGCTCCTTGGAAACTCTATGGGGCAGTTCTACTCTGTCCTATAGGGTTGCTATGAGTCAGAATTGACTTGACGGCAATGGGTTGGTTTTTTTGGTGTTATATATCGATAGCAAACAATTAGAAAATGAAATTTTAAAAATTACTTTTACAAAAACATAAATAACAAAACATTTTACAAAATGTACCCAAGATCTCTCTCTACATTGAAAATGAAAAAAACATTGCTGAAAGAAACAAAATAAGATCTAAATAAAGATGTATTCCATATTTATGGGCTGGAAGACTCAATGTTGTTAAAATGTCAATTCTTCCAAAATTGATCTATGGAGTAAATCTAATCAAAATCACGGTCCGAGTATAAATTGTTTATGAAAACTGAAAGATCCTAAAGTAGCCAAAACAATCTTGAAACAGAAGAAAACTGCTGTTGTTATTGTTGTTAGGTGCCGTCGAGTCGGTTCCAACTCACAGAGACCCTATGCACAACAGAATGAAACACTGCCCGATCCTGAGCCATCCTACAATCGTTGTTATGCTTGAGCTCATTGTTGCAGCCGCTGCGTCAATCCACCTTGTTGAGGGCCTTCCTCTTTTCCACTGACCCTGTACTATGCCAAGCATGATGTCCTTCTCCAGGGACTGATCCCTCCTGACAATATGTCCAAAGTATGTAAGACACAGTCTCGCCATCCTTGCTTCTAAGGAGCATTCTGGTTGTACTTCTTCTAAGACAGATTTGTTCATTCTTTTGGCAGTCCATGGTATATTCAATATTCTTTGCCAACACCACAATTCAAAGGCATCAATTCTTCTTCAGTCTTCCTTATTCATTGTCCAGCTTTCACATGCATATGATGTGACTGAAAATACCATGGCTTGGGTTAGTCTTCAAGGTGACACATTTGCTCATCAACACTTTAAAGAGGTCCTTTGCAGCAGATTTACCCAATGCAATGCATCTCTTGATTTCTTGAGCTGCTGCTTCCATGGCTGTTGATTGTGAATGCAAGTAAAATGAGATCCTTGACAACTTCAATCTTTTCTCCATTTATCATGATATTGCTCACCAGTCCAGTGGTGAGGATTTTTGTTTTCTTTATGTTGAGGTGCAATCCATAGTGAAGGCTGTTGTCTTTGATCTTCCTTAGTAAGTGCTTCAAGTCCTCTTCACTTTCGGCAAGAAAGGTTGTGTCATCTGCATAATGCAGGTTGTTAATGAGTCTTCCTCCAGTCCTCATGCCCCGTTCTTCTTCGCATAGTCCAGCTTCTTGTATTATTTGCTCAGCATACAGATTGAATAGCTATGGTGAAAGAATACAACCCTGACACACGCCTTTCCTGACTTTAAACCAATCAGTATCTCCTTGTTCTGTGCGAACAGCTGCCTCTTGATCTATGTAAAGATTCCTCCTGAGCACAATTAAGTGTTCTGGAATTCCCATTCTTTGCAATGTTATCCATAATTTGTTATGATCCACATAGTTGAATGCCTTGCATAGTCAATAAAACACAGGTAAACATCCTTCTGGTATTCTCTGCTTTCAGCCAGGATCCATCTGACATCAGCAATGATATCCCTGTTTCCACGTCCTCTTCTGAAACCGGCTTGAATTTCTGGCATTTCCCTGTGAATATACTGCTGGAGCCGTTTTTGAATGATCTTCAGCAAAATTTTGCTTGAGTGTGATATTAATGATATTGTTCTATAATTTCGACATTCGGTTGGATCACCTTTCTTGGGAATAGGCATAAATACGGATCTCTTCCAGTCAGTTGACCAGGAAGCTGTCTTCCATATTTCTTGGCATAGACAAGTGAGCACCTCCAGGGCTGCATCTGTTTGTTGAAACATCTCAATTGATATTCCATCAATTCCTGGAGCCTTGTTTTTCGCCAGTGCCTTCAGAGCAGCTTGGACTTCTTCCTTCAGTACCATTGGTTCCTGATCATATGCTACCTCTTGAAATGGTTGAACATTGACTGTATAATCATTCCATCTTCTTTTGATGCTTCCTGCGTCGTTTAATATTTTCCCCATAGAATCCTTCACTATTGCAACTCCAGGCTTGAATTTAGTCTTCAGTTCTTTCAGCTTAAAAAGCGCCGAATGCGTTCTTCCCTTTTGGTTTTCCATCTCCAGCTCTTTGCACATGTCATTATAATACTTCACTTTGTCTTCTCGTGACACCCTTTGAAATCTTCTGTTCAGTTCTTTTACTTGATCAATTCTTCCTTTTACTTTAGCTGCTCGATGTTCAATAGCAAGTTTCAGAGTCTCCTCTGACATCCATCTTAATCTTTTCTTTCTTTTCTGTCTTTTCAACGACCTCTTGCTTTCTTCATGTATGATGTGCTTGTTGTCATTCCACAACTCATCTGGTCTTCAGTCATTAGTGTTCAATGCATCAAATCTCTTCTTCAGATGGTCTCTAAATTAAGGTGGAATGTACTTAAGGTCATGTTTTGGCTCTTGTGGACTTGCTCTGATTTTCTTCAGTGTCAGCTTGAACTTGCATGTGAGCAATTGGTAGTCTGTTCCACAGTTGGCCCCTGGCCTTGTTCTGACTGATGATATTGAGCTTTTCCATCGTCTCTTTCCACAGATGTGATCAGTTTGATTTCTGTGTGTTCCATCTGGACAGGTCCATGTGTATAGTCGCCGTTTATGTTGGTGAAAGAAGGTATTTGCAATGAAGAAGTCGTTGGTCTTGCAAAATTCTATCATTCGATCTCCAGCATTGTTTCTATCACCAAGGCCATTTTTCCAACTACTGATCCTTCTTCTTTGTCTCCAACTTTTGCATTCCAATCACCAGTAATTACCAGTGCATCTTGATTGCATGGTTGATCAATTTCAGACTGAAGCAGCTGGTAAAAATCTTGTATTTCTTCATCTTTGGCCCTAGTGGTTGGTGCGTAAATTTGAATAATAGTCGTATTGACTGGTCTTCCTTGTAGGCGTATAGATATCCTATCAGTGACAGCATTGTACTTCAGGATAGATCTTGAAATGTTCTTTTTGACAATGAATGCAACACCATTCCTCTTCAAGTTGTCATTCCCAGCATAGACTATATGATTGTCCAATTCAAAATGGCCAATACCAGTCCATTTCAGCTCACTAATGCCTAGGATATCCATGTTTATGTATTCCATTTCATTTTTCACGATTTCCAATTTTCCTAGATTCGTACCTCGTACATTCCAGGTTCCAATTATTAATGGATGTTTGCAGCTGTTTCTTCTTATTTTGAGTCGTGCCACATCAGCAAATGAAAGTCCCGAAAGGTTTACTTCATCCGTATCATTATGGTCGATTCTAATTTGAGGAGGCAGTTCTTCACCAGTCATCTTTTGAGTGCCTTCCAACCTGGGGGCTCATCTTCCAGCACTATATCAGACAATGTTCCGCTGCTATTCATAAGGTTTTCACGGGCTAATGCTTTTCAGAAGTAGATTGCCGAGTCCTTCTTCCTAGTCTGTCTTAGTGTGGAAGCTCAGCTGAAATCTGTCTTCCATGGGTGATCCTGCTGGTATCTGAATACTGGTGGCATAGCTTCCAGCATCACAGCAATATGTAAGCCCCCACAGTACGATAAACTGAACAAAACTAGAATATTTAAATTTCCTGACTTTGGGACTTACTCTAAAGATACATTAATCAAGGACAGTATGGTATTGTCAAAAGCATCAGCATGTAGATCAACTGAAAGGAATAGACTCTAAAAATAGAGCGACGTGTTTAAGGTAATATTATTTCCAAACAAAGGTGCCAAAATAATTACTTTCAAGGGAGCAAAATAGTCTTTTAAATATATTAGTTCCTTTGAAAAGAGATTGATTTGAGAACTCAGGCAGGTATAGTAAAAGGAGCTAATGGTGGGCTACAGGCTTAGTGTCTTCCTGGAGAAAGGTGGCAATTCTTGCCTTCCTCTGGCCATGTTACACTCTTGCCTCCTGGAACATCAAGGCATCTCTGCTCTTTTCCCCAAGTCCTCCAGAGTCTTTGATAAAATAGCCCTGTGTGGGGGTGAGGCTTTCCACACAGGCCCAAGCCTGAGTCATTGAATGTTCTTAGGGACCAAGAGAAACCCTCTGCTCACCTCCTAAACCCTCCCTAACCACCCTACACTCTTTGTCATATCACTTTTTTTAATGATTTCAATTTATTTATTACACAAGTAAATGCATGAATATATTCTCATTACAAAAATTTAAACAAGGACATACATAGATTCAAAAGCAAAATTCCCCACTCCTGTCCCTCATCTACATCATGTCCATCTCCTTTACCTTGCTGTTCTAGAAGTTTGGTTAAGAACATGGCTACTAGCTATTCAAATCCCAGCTCTGCTAATTACTAGCTGTGCGATCTTGAGCCTTAGTTAGTTTTTCTGTAGATTAGGGTTAGTGACAGTACTTATCTCATTCAGTTGTTATGACGATTAAATGAGTTAATTCGTGTAAAGTGCTGAGATCAGTGTCAGGCACATAGCTAAATACTATGTAAGTATTCACTCTTTTTTTTTTAAAAAAATTTTATTGTGCTTTAGGAGAAAGTTTACAGCTCAAGTTAGTTTTTCATTCAAAAAATTATACACAAATTGTTTTGTGACATTGGTTGCAAATGCCACAATATGACAACACACACCCCCTTTGCACTCCTGGCTCCCTGTGTTCATTCGTCCAGTTCCTGTCCCTTCCTGCCTTCTCATTTTGCTTCTGGACAGGAGTTGCCCATTTAGTCTCATATATTTGATTGAACTAAGAAGGACGTTCCCCACATGTGTTTGTTTTATAGGCCTGTCTAATCCTTGTCTGAAAAGTGGGCAGCGGTAGTGTTTTCAGTTCTGAATTAGCAGAGCATCCAGGGCCATAGTCTAGGGGGCTCCTCTAGTCTCTTGAGACAAGTAAGTCTGGTCTTTTTTGTGAAATTGAATTTTTTCTACATTTTTCTCCCACTCTGTCTGGGACCGTCTGTTGTGAACCCTGTCAGAGCAGTTGGTGTTGGTAGCTGTGTACCATCTAATTCTTCTGGGCTCAGACTGGTGGAGGCTCTAGTTCGTGGCGTCTCTGAGACCTTTGGGCTAATATTTTCCTTGTGTCTTTGGTTTTCTTCATTCTTCTTTGACCTGGATGTGATGGGACCAATAGATGTATCTTAAATGGCCACTTGCAAGCTTTTAAGACCCAGGCACTACTCACCAAAGTGGGATGTAGAACATTTTCTTTATGAACTAGGCTGTGCCAATTGACTTAGATGACCCCTGAGACTATCATTCTCAGCCCTCAGCCCCAGCAACTCAGTCCCTCAAGGTGTTTGGATGTGTCTAGGAAACTTCTATGCTTTTGCTTTGGTCAAGTTGTGCTGAATTCCCCTGTATCGTGTATTGTCTTTCCCTTTACCAAAGTTGATACTTGCCTACTATCTAGTTAGTGATTTCCTTTCACCCTGTCCCTCTACTCTTGTAATCATCAAAGAATGTTTCTTCTCTGAGTGTAAAACTTTTCTTGAGTTCTTATAATAGTGGTCTCACACAATATTTGCCCTTTTGTAACTGACTTATTGCACTCAGCATAACCCCCTCCAGATTGATCCGTAAGTGTTCACTCTTATCACTATGGTGTGTTTCTTTTCAGAGCTTTTCTATGCCTTTATGTACACTCAGGAACATTCAGAAATAAACCATTTGGGAGTGTTTTCCCCATATTTGACCAGCGTTTTGCACAGTCAGTGCTCATCATGCCCTGTCCATACCCAATATGCATGAAACCAGGTTCTGAAATTTCAAGGTATCTGACTTGGTCAAAGTTTGGCTCAAGCTGACCCTCCTACAGCTCTCAGGTATAGTTACAGCAGGGGCTGGACCAGCCTTTTTGGATTATCCAAAGGATAATTCTTTAGAAGCTGTCATGGATTGAAATGTGTCCCCCCAAAATATGTATTGTAAATCCTAACCTCTATGCCTATGGTTATAATTCCATTTGGGAATGTTTTGTCTTTGTTATACTGAATGAGATAGTAATTAGTGTAGGGTGTGTCTTGAGTCAATCTCTTACAAAATATAAAAGGAGCAGATTAAGCAAGCAGACATGGGGGGAGAGAGATGCCAAACCATGTGGAGATCTCCAAGGAACCAGGAAACAGAAGCTGAAGAAACGAGACCTTCCTTCAGAGCTGACAGAGACAGAAAGACTTCCCCTACAGCTGGAGTCCTGAATTCAGACTTTTAGCCTCCTAAAATGTGAGAAAATAAATTTCTGTTTGTTAAAGTCATCTACTTGCGGTATTTCTGTTATAGCAGCACTGGATAACTAAGACAAGAGCTAATAAAGGATTCAAGGAGACTTGGTTCTAGTCTCATTTCTGCCACTAACTAAACCTTAAGGCCATAGTGACACAGCCCAAACTCAACTCCAAAAGCTATAAGAAGAATGTGCATCTTTATGGAAGGGCAATTATACCTCAAAACACAGGGTGACACTTGCTAAAATTCTCCTATGTCTGTCTGCAAAGCCACACTTCTTGGCAACTTTCAGATATCTATTTCCCCTCTCCCCTCAGACTTTCAGAGCACTGGGCTGTGTCTCTTCCCTCAGGATGTGTTTGGGGGCTCTGTGTTTGTTCCCAAATGGAGTGATCTAGGCTTTCTAGTTCCCTTCAGTTCTCACCTCCAGGCCTAGGAAAAGCAAGGCGTAAGGTGTTATGGATTAAATTGTGTCCCCCAAAAGTGTGTGCCAACTTGGCTAGGCCATGATTCCCAGTATTGCATGATGGTCCACCATTTTGTCATCTGATATGATTTTCTTATATGTTGTAAAACCTACTTGTATAATGTTAATGAGGCAGGATTAGAGGAGTTATATTAATGAGGCAGGACTCAATCTATAAGATTAGGTTGTATCTTGAGTCAATCTCTTTTGAGATATAAAAGAGAGACGAAGCAAGCAGAGAGACAGGGGTCCTCATGCCACCAAGAATGAAGAACCAGGAGAGCAGCATGTCCTTTGGACCTGGGGTCCCTGCACTGAGAAGCTTCTAGACCAGGGGAAGATTGATGACAAGGACCTTCCCCCAGAGCCAACAGTGAGAAAAAGCCTTCCCCTGGAGCTGGCACCCTAAATTTGGACTTCTAGCCTGCTGGACTGTGAGAGAATAAATTTCTCTTGGTTAAAGACACACACTTGTGGTACTTCTGTTATAGCAGCACTAGATAACTAAAACAATGCCTAATCTTATTCTTGGTCTCCATGGAAAACCTGGCCTTCACAATTCTTTTATTTGTTTTAATAAAAGGTAACGGAGTTCTCTAATAGTTCTAATATACAGATTCTTTGGAGGTTCTCACAGCCCCTGGAGGTTTCCTTTCCACCTTCCTTTGTTCCTTTCTCCCTCCCTCCCTTGCTTTCTTTCTTCGCATCTGTAAACTGTTGATCAAGGCTTTAGGGGGAAGGAAGAGGGACAGGAAGAGAAGGGACTTTTGCCAAAAAGTTATGAATGTGTTGGGAACAACTTTGTTTTCAAACAAATGAGGATGATAAAAAGGGAGTCGGATGCTGGGCATAATTTCTTTTTCTGAACTTTATGGAGATGTAATTTACATGCAACAAAATATGCACATTTAATTGTGCATTTCAATGTGTTTTGACAAATTTATATAACTACCGCTACAATCAAGATATGAATATTTCACTATCCAAAATTTCCCCTTGTGTCTCTTTATACTCAATACTTCCTGCCCTAGCTCCAGGTGACCACTGATTGATTTCTTTCACTGTACATTAGATTTATCTTTTCTATTGTATGTCTGGCATAATGTTTCCAAGGTCCATCCATGTTGTTGCATGTCAGTATTTCATTCCTTTTCATGGCTTAATAGTATTCTATTGTGGGCATATATCACATTTTGTTTGTTCATTCATCCATTAGTTGAGAGACATTTGGGTTGTTTCCTCTTTTTGGCTATTATGAATAATAATGCTGCTATAAACATTTGCATAAGAGTTTTCATATGAACATATGTTTTCAGTTCTCTTGGTTATATGCCTAGGAGTGGAATTGATGGGTCATAGGGTAATTCTACATTTAACTTTTTGAGGAACTGCCAAACTGTTTTCCACAGTGGTTTTACCATTTTAGATTCCCACCAGCAATGTATGAGGGTTTCAATTTCACCACATTCTCATCAACACTTATTATTTTCCAGGGTTTTTGTTTGTTTATTTCTTTTGATTATAGTCATTCTAGTGGGTGTGAAGTGCTATCTCATTGTAATTTTGATTTGCATTTCTTTAATGACTAACCATGTTGCGCATCTTTTTGTGTGCTTATTGCCCATTAGTATACAGGCATACCTCGTTTTATTGTGCTTCGATTTATTGGTCTTTGCAAGATATCACATTTTTTATAAATTGAAGATTTGGGCAACCCTGCATCAACCAAGTCTATCACCACCATTTTTCCAACAGCATATGTTCACTTCGTGTCTCTGTGTCACATTTTGGTAATTCTCACAATATTTCAAACTTTATTACTATTTTTATTATACCTGTCATAGTGATCATTGATCTTTGATGTTATTATAATTGTTTTGGGGCAGCATGAACTGTGCTCATTTAAGACAGTGAACTTAATTGATAAATGTGTGTGTTCTGACTGGTCCACCAACCCGCCCTTCCCCCATTTCCCTGACCTCAGTCCTCCCTATTCCCTGAGACACAACAATATTGAAATTAGGCCAATTGATAACCCTACATGGCCTCTAAGTGTTCAAGTGAAAGGAGGAGTCATATGTCTCTCACTTTAAATCACAAGCTAGAAATGATTAAGCTTAGTGAAGAAGGCATGTCGAAAGCTGAGATAGGCCAAAAGCTAGACCTCTTGAGCCAAGCAGTCAGCCAAGTTATGAACGCAAAGGAAAAGTTCTTGAAAAAAATTAAAAGTGCTACCCCACTGAACACACAGATGATAAAAAGCGAAACAGTCTTATTGGCAATATGGAGAAAGTTTTAGTGGTCTGGACAGAAGATCAAACCATCCACAGCATTCCCTTAAGCCAAAGCATAATACAGAACAAGGCCCCACCTCCCTTCAGTTCTATGACGGCTGAGAGAGGTGAAGAAGCTCCAGAAGAAAATTCGAAGCTAGCAGAGGTTGGTTCACGAGGTTTAAGGCAAGAGCCATCTCTGTAACATAAAAGTGCAAGATAAAGCAGCAAGTGCTGATGTGGAAGCTGCAGCAAATTATCCGAAAGTTTTAGCTAAGATCACTGATGAAGGTGGATCCAGTAAACGATGGATTTTCAGTGTAGATAAATCAGCCTTATATTGGAAGAAGATGCCATCTAGGACTTTCTTGCTAGTGTGATGGTTAAGATTGTGTGTCACCTTGGCTGGGCTGTGATTCTCAGTGGTTTGGCAGTCGTAGGATGTTGTGATCACCCCCATATGGGATCTGCTGTGAGTGGCCAATCAGTTGAAAGGGAGTTTCCTTGGGCACACAGCCTGCATCCGATATCAGTGGATATTCTGGCAAGGCTCATGGCCTTTTGCTTGCTCTGGATCCTGCAGCTGGCTCCTGTTGGTCTGACCCCTGGTTCTCGGGTCTTGAGCTAGCAGCTTACCTACAGTCTTGCCTGCTGATTTTGGGATTTGTCACTCTTCACAGCCTATGAGTAACAACCCTGCTTTCTGACCTGCCAATCTTGGGTTCAGCAGCCCCCACAGCTATGTGAATCAGAAGAAGCCTCCAGCTTGACCCACAGACTTGGGACGTTCCAGACTTTACAACCGCATGAGCCATTTCCTTGATATAAATCTCTCTCTAAAAAAAAAAAAAAAAACTCTATATATTTATATGCTTTACTGGTTTTACTTCTCTAGAGAACCCAGCCTAAGATGGCTAGCAAGGAGAAATTAATGCCTGGCTTCAAAGCTTCAAATAATATGCTAACTCTCTTGTTAGGGGCTAATGCAGTTGGTGACTTTAAGTTGAAGCCAGTACTAATTTACCATCCTGAAAAACCTACAGCCCTTAAGAATTATGCTAAATCTACTTTGCCTGTGCTCTATAAATGGAACAACAAAGCCTGGATGACAGTACATCTGTTTACAACTTGGTTTACTGAATATTTTACACCCACTTTTGAAACCCTGGTGACGTAGTGGTTAAGAGCTGTGGCTGCTAACCAAAAGATCAGCAGTTTGAATCCACCAGGTGCTCCTTGGAAACCCTATGGGGCGGTTCTACTCTGTCCTATAGGATTGCTATAAGTTGGAATCAACTTGACGGCAATGGGTTTGCTTAGAAAAAAAAGATTCCTTCCCAAATATTACTGCTCATTGTCAATGCACCTGGTTACCCAAGAGCTTTGATGAAGATGTGCAAGATTAATGTGTTTTCATGCTTGTTAACACGACATCCATTCAGCAGCCCATAGGTCAAGGAGTAATTTCAATTTTCAAGTCTTATTATTTAAGAAATACATTTTGTAAGGCTGTAACTGCCATAGAGAGTGATTCCTTTGATGAATATGGACAAAGTAAATTGAAAACCTTCTGTAAAGGATTCACTACTCTAGATGCCTTTAAGAACATTCATGATTTACAGGAAGAGGTCAAAATATCAACATTAACAGGAGTTTGGAAGAAGTTGATTCCAGCCCTCATGGATGACTTTGAGGGGTTCAAGATTTCATTGGAGGAAGTAGCTGCAGATGTGGTGGAAATATCAAGATAACTAGAATTAGACGTGGAGCCTGAAGATGTGACTGAATTGCTGTGGTCTCATGATAAAACTTTAACGGATGAGTCATTTCTTATGGATAAGCAAAGAAAGTGGTTTCTTGAGATGGAATCTGCTTTCGGTGAAGATGCTGTGAATGTTGTTGAAATGACACCAAAGGATTTAGAATATTACATAAACTGAGTTGATAAAGCACTGGCACGGTTTGAAAGGATTGACTTTAATTTTGAAAGAAGTTCTACTATGGGTAATATGCTATCAAACAGTATCTCAAGCTACATAGAAATTTTTCATGAAAGGAAGAGTCAATCAATGAGGGAAACTTCACTGTTGTTTTATTTTAAGAAATTGCGACATGCGCCCTGACCTTCAGCAACCACCACCTTGATCAGTCAGCAGCTACCAACATCAAGGCAAGACCCTCCACCAGTAAAAAGATGACAAGTCTCTGAAGGGTCAGATGATGGTTAGCATTTTTTAGCAATACCGTATTGTTTAAATAAGGTGTGTACATTGTTTTTTTAGACATAATGCTATTGCACACTTAATAGACTACAGTCTAGTGTAAATATAACTTTTATATGCACTGGGAAAACAAAAATTTCGTGTGATTCACTTTATCAAAATATTCGCTTTATTGTGGGCAGTCTAGAACCAAACCCACACCATCTCTGAGGTATGCCTGTATCTTTTTGGAGAAATGTTTGTTAAAATCTTTTGTCTATTTAAAAATTGAGTTGTCTTTTGGTTGTATATGGTCGAATAGCTTCCTGCCTCAATTCACGCCCACCCAGAACCTGTGAATGTGACCTTACTTGGACATAGGGTCTTGGCAGATGTCTTAATTATCGAGTGCTGCTGTAACAGAAATACCACAAGTGGATGGCTTTGACAAAGAGAAATTTATTTCCTCACAGTCTAGTAGGCTAGAAGTCCAAATTCAGGGTGTCAGCTCCAGGGTAAAGCTTTCCCTCTCTGTCCACTCTGGAGGAAGGTCCTTCTCATCAATCTTCCCCTGTACTAGGAGCTTCTCTGTGCAGGAACTCTGGGTCCAAAGGATACACTCTGCTCCTAGCAGTCCTTTCTTGGTGGTATGCAGTCTCTCCTCCCCATCGTCTCTCCGCTCGCCTCTCTCCTCTATAGCCCGAAAGAGACTGGCTCAAGACACAATCCAATCCTATAGATTGAGTCCTGCTCCACCAACACAAACTTTTATAGCTTTTTCTTCTCCAATTGCCTCCAACCTCCAGTACAATGTTGATTAGAAATGGCAAGAGTGGACATTATTGCTTTGTTCCTGACCTTATGGGGGAAAGTTTTCAGTCTCTCATCATTAATATATTAGTTGTAGGTTTTTCATAGATAGCCTTTATTGGGTTGAGAAAGTTCCCTTTGATTACTAGTTTGTTGAGCATTTTTAAAATGAAAGGCTGCTGGATTCTGTCAAATGCTTTTTCTGCATCTATTGAGTTGATAATGTGTTTATTTTCACTTTATTCTATTACACTGAATTGTATTGATTAGGAGCTCTGGAGTGCAGTGGTTAAGTGCTCAGCCACTAACTAAAAGTTTCATAGTTCACATCCACCAGCCACTCCGTGGGAGAAAGATGTGGGAGCCTTCTTCCATAAAGATTACAGCCTTGGAAACCCTATGGGGAAGTTCAACTCTGTCCTATACGGTCATTATGAGTTCAAACTGACTCGATGGCAACTTTTTTTTTTTGTGGTATTATATTGATTGATTTTTTAAATTTTGAATCAGCCTTGCAATCCTAGGATATTAATCTTCTTTATATGCTGCTATTTGGTTTACTATTTACTTATTTTGAGAATTTTTCGCATCTATGTTCATAAGGGATATTGATCTGTAGTTTTCTTGTCCTTGTCTGACAAGAAGTTAGGGTAATACTGGCATTATAGAATGAGTTATGAAGTGTTTGCTCATTTTCTATGTTTTGGAAGAGTTTGAGAAGAATTGGTGCTAATTCTCCTTTAAATGTATAGAAGAATTCACCAGTGAAGCTATCTGGTCTTGGGATTTTGTTTGCAGGAAGCTTTAAGATTACTAACTCAATCTATTTACTTCTTATAGGTCTATTTGAATTTTCTGATTTTTTATGAATCAGTTTTAGTAGTTTGTGTCTTTCTAAGAATTGTCTATTTCACCTAGATTACCTAATTTATTAGCATAAAATACTCTATGTATTCCCTTGTAATCCTGTTTATTTTTGTAAAGTCAGTAGTCTGTCAGTTTGTCACACTGTGGTGGCTTGCATGTTGCTGTGATGCTGGAAGCCATGCCACTGGTATTTTAAATACCAGCAGGGTTACATCACCCATGGTGGATAGGTTTCAACAGAGCATCTTGACTAAGACAGGCTAGGAAGAATGACCTGGCAATTTACTTCTAAAAAAACAAATTGGCCAGTGAAAACCTTATGAATAGCAGCAGAACATTGTCTTATACAGCGCCAGATGAGCACTTCAGGTTTGAAGGTACTCAAAATACAACTGGGGAAGAGCTGCTTCCTCAAAGTAGAGTTGACTTTAATGATACAAATGGAATAAATTTTGGGGACCGTCACTTGCTGATGTGGCATGACTCAAAATGAGAAGAGACAGCTGCAAACATCCATCAATAATTGAAATGTAGAATGCACAAAGTACGAATCAAGGAAAATTGGAAGTTGTCAAAAATGAAATGGAACATTTGAATATTGATATCCTAGGCATCAGTGAGCTGAAATGGACTGATATTGGCCATTTTGAAATGGACAGTCATATGGTCTAATATGCCAGGAATGACAAATTGAAAAGGAATGGCATCACATTCATCATCAAAAAGAACATCTCGAGATCTATCATGAAATACAACACTGTCAGTGAGAGGTTATTATCCATACACCTACAAGGAAGACCAGTTAATAGGACTGTTAATCAAATTTACACATCAACTACTAAGGCCAAAAATAAAGAAATTGAAGATTTTAATCAACTTCTGAAGTCTGAAGTCCAATATGCAATCAAGATGCATTGATAATTACAGGTGATTGGAATGTGAAAGTTGGAGACACAGAAGAAGGATCAGTAGTTGGAAAATATGGCCTTGGTGATAGAAATGACACTGGACATTGCATGATAAAATGTTGCAGGACCAACAACTTATTTATTGCAAATACCGTTTTTCAACAACATGAACAGCAACTATACATGTGGACCTCATCAGATGGAATACACAGGAATCAAATCAACTATATCTGTGAAAAGACATGATGGAGAAGCTCAATATCATTAGTTAGAACAAGGCCGGAGGGGGGGGGGGCTGTGAAACAAACCATCAATTGCTCATATGCAAGTTCAAGTTGAAGACAAAGAAAAAAGTCCACAAGAGCCAAAGTACCATCTTGAGTATATCCCACCTTAATTTTGAGACCATCTCAAGAATAGATTTGATGTATTGACAACAAATGAATGAAGACCAGACAAGTTGTGGAATGACATCAAGGACATCATACATGAAGAAAACAAAAGGTCATTAAAGAGACAGAAAAGGCCAAAATGAATGTCAGAAGAGACTCTGAAAGTTGCTCTCGAATATAGAGTAGCTAAAGGAGAAATGATCACATAAATGACCCAAACAGAAGATTCCAAACGGTGGCTTCAGAAGAAAAAGTAAAATATTATAATGACATGTGCAAAGACCTGGAGTTAGAAGACAAAAAGGGAAGAACATGCTCGGCATTCCTGAAACTGAAAGAACTGAAGAAAAACTTCAAGCCTCGAGTTACAATATTGAAGGATTCTATGAGCAAAATGTTGAATGATGCAGGAAGCATCAAAAGAAGACAGAAGGAATACACAGAGTCACTTTACCAAAAACAATTGGTCCACATTCAACCATTTCAGGAGGTAGCATCTGATCAAAAACTGATTGTACCAAAGAAACAAGTTTAAGCTGCACTGAAGGTATTGGCAAAAAACAAGACTCCAGGACTTGACAGAATACCGATTAAAATGTTTGAACAAAAGGATGTAAAGCTGGAAGTGCTCACTCATCTATGCCAAGAAACTTGGAAGACAGCTACCTGGCCAGTCATCTGGAAGAGATCCATAACTGTGCCCATTTCAAAGAAAGGTGATCCAACAGAATGTAGAAATCATTGAAAAATATCATTAATATCACACGCAAGTAAAATTTTGCAGAAGATAATTCAAAAATGGTTGCAGCAGTACATTGACAGGGAACTGCCAGAAATTCGAGCTGGATACATAAGAGGATGTGGAATGAGGGGTATAACTGCTGATGTAAGATGGGTCTCAGCTGAAAGCAGAGAATATCGGAAAGATGGTTGTTGTTGTTAAGTACCATCAAGTCAGTTCTGACTCATAATGACCTTATGTACAACAGAATGAAACACTGCCTGGTCCTGTTCCATCCTCACAACTGTCATTATGCTTGAGCCCAGTGTTGCAGCCACTGTGTTAATCCATCTCATTGAAGGTTTTCCTCTTTTTCACTGACCCTCCACTTTCCCAAGCATGATGTCTTTCTCCAGGGACTGATCTCTCCTGACAACATGTCCAAAGTATGTGAGACGTAGTCTCGCCATCTTTGCTTCTAAGGAGGACTTTGGTTTGTGCTTACCTGTGTTTTATTGACTATGCATAGGCATTCAACTGTGTGAATCATGACAAACTGTGGAAAACATTGCAAAGAATGGGAATTCCAGACGAGTTAATTGTGCTCATGTACAGCCTGTACATAGACCAAGAAGTTCGAACAGAACAGGAGGATATTGCATGGTTTAAAATCGGAAAAGGTGTGTGTTAGTGTTGTATCCTTTCACCATATTCATTCAATCTGTATGCTGAGACAATAATCTGAAAAGCCAGGTTATATGAAGAAGAATAGCATCAGGATTGGGGGAAGACTCATTAACAGCCTGTGATATGCAGATGACACAACTTTGCTTGCTGAAAGTGAAAAGGACTTGAAGCACTTACTGATGACTATCGAAGACTACAGTCTTCAGTATGGATTACAACTCAACATAAAGAAAACAAAAACCCTCACAACTGGACCAATAAGCAACATCATGATAAATGAAAACATATTGAACTTGCAAAGGATTTCACTTTACTTGGATCTCACAGTCAACGCCCATAGAAGCAGCAGACAAGAAATCAAATGACACGTTGCACTGGGCAAAGCTGCTGCAAAAGACCGTTTTAAAGTGTTAAAAAGCAAAGATGTCACTTTGAGGACTAAAGTATGCCTGACTCAAGCCATGGTATTTTCAATTGCCTCATGTGCATGCAAAAGCTAGACAACGGAAAAGGAAGACCGAAAAGGAATTGATGCCTTTGAATTATGGTGTCAGCAAAGAATATTGAATATGCCATGGACTGTCAGACGAATGAACAGACCTCTCTTGGAAGACGTACAGCCAGAAGGCTCCTTAGGGACATGTTATCAGGAGGGACTAGTCCCTAGATGGACACCATGCTTGGTAAAGTAGAGGGTCAGTGAAAAAGAGGAAGACCCTCAGCGAGATGTAGTGACACAGTGGCTGCAACAAGGGGCTCAAACATAGCAATTCTTGTGGGTGTAATGCAGGACCAGGCAGTGTTTCATTCCATTGTGCATGGGGTTGCTATGAGTTGGAACCAACTCCACGGCATCTAACAACAACAAAAAACCAAAGCCAGGATGTCCAGCCAACATGACACCATAGACAGAAGCCACTCCCTGGTCTTTGCAGCTGCACCAGTGGGACCCCTAGGGGCTTTTTTTTTAATTATTATTTTCAAATTTTTATCTAGTTACTTTTTTCCCCCCTTTCCATTTTCCTTTCTTTTATTTTCCATTTCTTGGCTTCTCTCCTCATTCCAACAGCAAGCTCCCTTAGCACTCTTTTTCTTGGTTTGGTTTTGGCTCCTGTTTTTCTCTCTGTTTTCCCATACTCATATTAGCTCCATACATCACAACCTCCCCCTCCCTCCCGCCTACTTGCACCGTGCACTGAACATCACACCCCCGAGCACCAAAGACATGGCCTACCAGATTCTGCCCCTCACTGATTCCCAGCCCACCCTGTCAGCCCTAGTACATGCCACAAACAACTCATCCCAGCCCCTCCCCTTCAGCTGGACCTGCCCTGCTGCACCATAGCTGAGTGACTGGACCTGCCCACTGGACAAGGAGGTGAAAAGTATTGTGACTACAGATGAGCAAACAACAAAGAATGCACAGCCCACCTGTTTAGACATAGCCAAATAAAACAAAAAAGCAGGATGAAACAAACAGACCTACAACCAATAAATGAAGAAAATAACTACTGAATGTCCCAAAGCCACAGACAACATCAAAACATATAAAAAAAAACAGGACAGGATATTTCCAGTAGTCATCCAATATAAAACACCAGAAGACTTTCCAGCAGAAGAAAAAGCACTAGAACTACCTGACCAAACCAAAAAAAAAAAAAAAAAAAAAAAAACCCAGTGCCATCAAGTCAATTCCGACTCATAGCGACCCTATAGGACAGAGTAGAACTGCCCCATAGAGTTTCCAAGGAGCACCTGGTGGATTCAAACTGCTAACCCTTTGGTTAGCAGCTGTAGCACCTAACCACTATGCCACCAGGGTTTCCTTGATCCCATATAGATAGTTCTTAAAAGAGTATAATGTTCAAGGCAGACTACCTGACAGGGAATTCAAATCTCTAATATTCAGAGCTATCCAAGAGTTGAAGCAAAAAGCAGAAGAAAATGAGGAAAAAATAAACAAATTCCTGGAAAAGACAGACAGATGCATGGATAATACAGACAAAAAATGGAAGAATTCAGGAAAATAATACAGGAACAAAATGCCAAAATAAATTCACAACTAGAAATCATACAAAAACAACAATTAACAAATCCAAAAGATAAACAATAAGATTTCAGAAATGGACACTGTCATAGAAGAGCTGAGGGGCTGGTTTGAAATGATGGAAGACAGGTTCAGAGAAATTGAAGACATACATTGGATACAACTCTGTTTGAGGAAAAATCAGAAAAAAGAATGAAGAAAAATGAAGAAGCCCTGAGAATTATGTGAAATACAATTAAAAGCAAAAATTTGCGAGTGATTGGAGTTCCAGAACAGGGGGAGAAAATGGAAAACACAGAGCAGATCATTGAAGAATTACTGACAGAAAACTTCCCTAATATCATGAAAGATGAAAAGCTGACCATCCAAGAAGCTCAACAAACCTCATATAGGACAGATGTCAAGAGAAATCACCAAGAACCAAAAAAAAAAAAACATTGTCATCAAGTCAATTCCAACTCACAGCAATCCTACAGGACAGAGTAGAACTGCCCCATAGCATTTCCAAGGAGCACCTGGTGGATTTGAACTGCTGACCTTCTTGGTTCGGAGCTGTATCACTTAACCACTACACCACCAGCATTTCCAGAAAATCACCAAGGCATATCATAATCACTAAAACCAAAGACAAAGAAAAAATCCTGAGAGCTGTTCAAGAAAAACAAAAAGTCTCATACAGAGGAAAAACAATAAGACTAAGCTCTGATTATTTGGCAGAAACCATGCAGGCAAGAAGGCAATGGGATGACATATATAAAACCTTGAAAGAAAAAAAACTGCCAATCAAGAATAATATATTCTGCAAAACTCTCTTTCAAATATGATGGTGAAATTAGGATATTTCCAGATAAACAGAAATTAAGGGAATATGTAAAAGCCAAACCAAACTTACAAGAATTATTTAAGGGAGTCCTTCAGTCTGAGAACAAACACCATCAGACTACAGCCTGAATCTAGGACTCAAGATTGTACCAGCCAGATACCAACCTAGGAAATCAACTCTCAAGGACTATCCAAAACCAAAAGAAATACAACAGGGAACCAGAGAGGTTAATCTGTAAATCACAACAACATTAGAACAATAAAAAAGGGAATAAATGGTATAGGTATAGAACTCTCTAATGGAGAGGAAGGCAAAGTGATACCAAGTAATAATAGACAGGTTCAAACCTAGGAAGATAAGGGTAAATTTCAAGGTAATCACAGATAAAGTTAACAAACCTACTCATCAAAACAAAGAAGAAAAACATAAAGTCTCGATAAAAACAAAACCTACAAAAGCAAAAGAAACCCACAAAAAAAAAGGAATTCAGCACAGGAGAGTAAGAGGCACAAAGAAAACGTCAGTGCCACAAAAAAAGCACTAGGAAATGACAGCAATAAACTCACACCTACGAATAATTACACTGAATGTAAATGACCTAAATGCACCCATAAAGACAGAGAGAATGAAAGAAAGAATAAAAAACAGGATCCATTGATATGCTGTCTACAAGAGACACATCTTAGAAACAAAGGCATAAATTTATTAAAAATCAAAGGATGGAAAAAAGTATATCAAGCAAACAGCTACCAAAAAAGAGCAGGAATGGCAATACTAATCTCAGATAAAACAGACTTTAAACAGAATCCACCATAAAAGACAAAGAAGGGTACTATATAATGATTAAAGGGATGATACATCATGTAGACACAACCATAATAAACATCTACACACCCAATGACAGGGCTCCAAAATACATAAAACAAACTCTAACAGCACTGAAAAGAGAAATTGATAGTTCCACAATAATAGTAAGAGACTTCAACACACCACTCTCGGTAAAGGACAGAGCATCTAGAAAGAAATTCAGCAAAGATACAGAAGAGCTAAAGTGCACAATCAGCCAACTTGACCTTATAGACATATATAGAACACTCCACCCAACAGCTGCAAAGTACACAGTCTCTTCCAATGCACATGGAATGTTCTCCAGAATAAACCACATTTTAGGCCACAGAGCAACCCTCAACAAAATCCAAAACAGTGAACTAATACAAAGTATCTTCTCTGACCACAATGCCATCAAAGTAGAAATTAACAACAGGAAGAGCAAGGAAAAAAATCAGTTACATGGAAACTGAGTAACACCCTGCTTAAAAACCACTGGGTAATAGAAAAAATCAGAGATGGAATCCAAAAGTTCCTATAATCAAATGAGAATGAAAACACTTCATACTAAAACCTCTGGGACACAGCAAAGGCAGTCCTTGGAGGTCAATTTATACCAATAGATGCACACATCGAAAAAGAAGAAAGGGACAAAATCAAAACTTTAGCTACACAACTTGAAGAAATAGAAAGAGAATAGCAAAAGAAGCCCACAGCCACCAGAAGAAAGGAAATAATACAGATGACAGCAGAAATAAATGAAATAGAAAACAGAAAAAACAATAGAAAGAATCTACAAAACCGAAAGTTGGTTCTTTGAAAGGATCAACAAAATTGACAAACCCTGGCCAAACTGACAAAAGAAAAACAGGAGTTGACACAAATAACCCAAATAAGAAATGAAATGGAGGACATTACAACAGACCCAGCTGAAATAAAAAGGATCATAACAGAGTATTATGAAAAACTATACTCCAACAAATTTGAAAACCTAGAGAAAATTGACTAATTTCTAGAAACATACTACCCACCCAAACTAATACAAAATGATGTTGAAAATCTGAACAGACCTATAACAAGAGATTGAAAAGGTAATGTAAAAAACTCCTAACAACAAAAAAAGCCCCTGTCCAGAAGCTTCACTGGAGAATTCTACCAAACATTCAGACAAGAGATTACACCAGCACTACTCAAACTATTTCAGAACACAGAAAAGGAAGCGATACTTCTGAATTAATTCTATGAAACCAGCATAACCCTGATACCGAAACCAGGCAAAGACACCACAGAAAAACAAAATTACAGACCAATATCTCTCAAGAATATAGATGCAAAGATTTCTCAACAAAATTCTAGCCAATAGAGTTCAGCATCATATCAAAAAAAAAAAAAAAAAAAAACACCATGATCGAGTAGGATTCATTCCAGGTATGCAAGGATGGCTCAACATTAGAAAATCAATCAATGTAATTCACCACTTAAATAAAAGAACCATAGGATCATTTCAATCGATGCAGAAAAGTCATTTGACAAAAGCCTAACACCCATTCCTGATAATTTTCAATAGAATAGATATAGAAAGGAAATTTCTCAACATAATAAAAGGCATCTAGCAAAACCAATGGCCAACATCATTCTTCACAAAGAGAGCCTGAAAACATTCCCCTTAAGATGCCCTTTATCACCACTCCTATTCAACATTGTGCTGGAAGTTCTAGCTAAAGCAATAAGGCAAGAAACAGAAATAAAGGACATCCAAATTGGTAATGAGGAAGTTAAACTGTTCCTACTTGTGGATGATATGATACTACACATAGCAAACCAAAAGGCTCCATGAGAAAACTGCTGGAACTGATAGAAAGTTTCAGCAGAGTAGCACGATACAAGACAAGCATACAAGAATCAGTTGGATTCCTATACACCAATAAAGAGAATGATGAAAAGGAAATCACAAAAACAATACCATTTGTAATAGCCTCTAAAAAAATAAAATACTTAGGAATAAATCTAACCAGGGATGAAAAGGACCTATACAAAGAAAACTGCAAAACACTAGTGCAAGAAACCAAAAGAGATCTACATAAATGGAAAAACATACCATGCTCATGGATAGGTAGACTCATTATGAAAATGACAATTCTACCCAAAATGATTTACAAATACAATGCAATCCCAATCCAAATACCAACAACATTCTTTAAAGAGATGGAAAAATTATAATTAACTTTATATGGAAAAGGAAGAAGCCCTGGATAAGTAAAGCACTATTGAAGAAGAAGAATAAAGCAGGAGGACTCGCACTACCTGACCTCAGAACCTACTATACAGCTACCGTAGTCAAAACAGCCTGGTACTGGTACAATGATAAATACATTGACCAATGGAACAGAATTGAGAACCCAGATATAAATCCATCCACCTATGGTCACCTGATCTTCAACAAGGGCCCAAAGTCCATCAAATGGGGGAAAAGACAGTCTTTTTAACAAACGGTGCTGGCGAAACTGAATGTCTACCTGCAAAAAAATGAAACAGGACTCATACCTCACACCATATACAAAAACTAACTCAAAATGGATCAAAGAGCTAAATATAAAGCCCAAAACCATGAAGTTCATAGAAGAAAAAATAGAATCAGCACTGGAAGCTGTAATACATGGCATTAACAAGATACAAACCACAATCAACAACACACAAACTGGAGAAGATAAGCTAGATAACTGGAATTTTCTAAAAATTAAACTCTTAAGCTCATCAAAGACTTCACCAAAAGAGTAAAAAGAGAACTTACAGCCTGGGAAAAAATTTTTGGCTATTACAAATCAAACAAACATCTAATCTCTAAAATCTACAAGAAAATCCAACATTTCCAATTGACAAACGAGCAAAGGAAATGAACAGACACTTCACCGGAGAATACATTCAAGCAGCCAACAGACACATGAGGAAATGCTCACAATCACTAGTCATTAGATAAATGCAAATCAAAACCACAATGAGATACCATCTCACCCTGGCATTACTGGTACAAATAAAAAAAACAGGAAATAGCAAATACTGGAGTGGCTGCAGGGAGATCGGAACACTTATGCAGTGCTCTCAGGAATGCAAAATGATACAACCATTTTGGAAAACGATATGGCGCTTCCTTAGAAAGCTAGAAATACAAATGCCATATGATCCAGCAACCCCACTCCTAGGAATATATCCTAGAGAAATAAGAGTCGTCGCATGAATAGACATACGCACACCCACGTTCATTGAAGTTTTGCTCACAAGATGGAAACAACCTAGATGCCCATCAGCAGAAGAATGGGTAATCGAACTGTGGTATATACACACACAATGGAGTATTATGCAAAGATAAAGAACAGCTATGAATCTGTGAAGCATCTCATAACATGGATGAATCTGGAGGACATTGTGCTGAGTGAAATAAATCAATCACAAAAGGACCATTATTGTATGAGACCATTACTGTAAAAACTCATGAGAAGGCTTACACACAAAAAGAAACAATCTTTGATTGTTATGAGGGAGGGAAGGGGTGGAGATGGAAAAACACTAAATAAACAATAGATTACTGGTAACTTTGGTGAAGGGTAAGACAGCACACAATACTGGGGAGCCAGCACACCTTGTACAAGTCAATGTCGTCAGATCTCCATAGACACATCCAAACTCCCTGAGGGACCAAATTGCTGGGCTGAGGGCTGTGAGGACTATGGTCTCAGGGAACATCTAGCTCAATCAGCATATAAAGAAAATGTTCTACATTCTACTTTGGTGAATAGCGTCTGGGGCCTTAAAAGCCTGTGAGTGGCCATCTAGGATACTCTACCGGTTTATCTCTTTAGGAGCAAGGAAGAATGAAGAAAATTAAAGATACAAGGAAAAGTTTAGTCCAAAGGACTAATGGACCACATCTACCACAGCCTCCCCTGGACTGAGCCTAGGACAACTAGAGGGTGCCCAGGTACTACCACTGACTGCTCTGACAAGGATCACAATAGAGGGTCCTGGACAGAGCTGGAGAAAAATATAGAACAAAATTTGAACTCAAAAAGAAAGACCAGACTTGCTGGCATGACAGAGACTGGAGAAACCCTGAGAGTATGGCCCCAGCACATATTTTCAGCTTAGTAGTGAAGTCACTCCTGAGGTTCACCCTTTTAGCCAAAGATTGGACAGGTCCATAAAACAAAATGAGACTAAAGGGGCACACCAGCCCAGGGGCAGGGACTAGGAGGCAGGAGGGAACAGGAAAGCTGGTAATAGGGAGCCCATGGTTGAGAAGGAAAAGTGTTGACATGTTGTGGGGTTGTTAACCAGTATCATAGAACAATGTGTGTACTGACTACTTAATGAGAAACTAGTTTGTTCTGTAAACCTTCATCTAAAGTACAATTAAAAATTAAAAAACAAAACAAAACCCATTGCCATGGTGTTGATTCTGACTCAGAGCAACACTACAGGAGAGGGTAGAACTGCCCCCATAGGGTTTCCAAGGAGCGGCTGATGGATTCAAACTTCCGATCTTTTGGTTAGCAGCCAAATGCTTAAGAATTGTACCACCAGGACAACAAGGTCAGTAGTAATATCTCATAATTTATTCCTGATTTTAGTCATTTGAGTCTTCTTTCACCTTTTGTATCAGGCTAGCTACAGCTTTGTCAATACTGTTGATCTTTTCAAATAACCAATTTTTGGTTTCATTGATTTTCTCTATGGTTTTTCTATTCTCTATTTCATTAAGTTCTACTTACTAATCTTTATTATTTCTTTCTGCTTGGTTTGGGTTTTTTGCTTTTGTTCTTCTTGTTTCTAAGATGGAAGGCTAGGTTATTAGTTGGAGTTTTTTATTGATATTAATTTTCCCCTGAGCACTGCTTTCACTGCATCCCACAAGTTTTGCTATGTTGTATTTTGGTTTTCATTCATCCAAAAGTATTTTTTAATTTCCCTTTTGATTTATTCTTTGGCCTTTCGGTTACTTAGGCATGTGTTGTTTAATTTCCACATATTTGTATATTTTCCTTTTTTCATTATTGGCTTCTATTTTCATTCCATTGTGATTAGAGAACATATTTTGTATGATTTCAGTCTTTTTAAAATTTATTGAGAATTTTTTTTATGTACTAACATATGATCTATCCTGGAGAATGTTCCATGCATACTTGAGAAAAATGTGTATTCTACTGTTGTTGGGTAGAGTGTTCAGTAGATGTCTAATTGGTTTATACTGTTGTTCAAGTCTTCTATTTCCTTGCTTATTTTCTGTCTAGTTATTCTATTATTGAAAGTATGGTATTGAAGTCTCCAACTATTATTCTTGAATTGTCTAGTTCTCCTTCAATTCTGGATATATAGTTTTTGTTTCATGTATTTTTGGGATTCTATAACTATAAAATATATATGTTATATTTTCTTGATGGAATGACCGTTCTATCATTTTATAATGTTCCTTTTGTCTCTAGTAACAATTTTAGTCTTAAACTCTATTTTGTCTAATATAAGTACAGCCACTCTATCTCTCTTTGGGTTACTGTTTGCATGGTATATCTTTTTCCGTCATTTTATTTTCAACCTATTTGTGTCTTTGAATGTAAAGTATCTTGTAGATAGCATGTAGTTGAAACTATTTAAAATCCATTTTACCAATCTCCGCTTTTAACTGAGAGGTTAATCCATATACATTTAATGTGATTAATGTTAAGGAAAGATTTACTTCTGCCAGTTTCTATTTATTTTCTATATGTCCTGTGTCTTTTTTATACAATTCCTTCATTACTGCTTTGTGTTGTGTTGAATAAATATTTTCTATTGTACCATTTTAATTCTCTTGTTGTTTTCTTTAAAGGTACACTTCTGAACTATTTTCTTAGGGGTTGCCTTGTGGATTAGAGTTAAAATTTTAATTTATAACAATCTAGTTCAGATTAATGCACAACTTAATTGCAAGAGTATATAAAAATTTTGCTTCTATAATGCTTCTTTCCCCCTCTTTATGCTTATTGTCACAAATTACAAGTTTATATATTGTGCACACATAAGCATAAATTTGTAATTTTGACTCTAAGCAGTTATCTGGTAAATCATATTTTTAAAAAGTTACAAGAAAATACATTTATGTGGCCTTTTATATTTATTTATGTAGTTGCTTTTATCGGTGTTCTTTATGTGGATTTGAGTAATTTATTTTTGTCCTTTCATTTCAGCCTGAAGAACTCCATTTAGTATTTCTTGTAGAGCAGGATCTGCTAGGAATGAATGCTCTATTGTTTTTTTTAATCTGGGAATGTCTTAATCCCCGCCCCCCCGCCCCTAGCACATCAAATATGTTATCCTACTGCCTTCATGCCTCCATGGTTTCTGGTGAGAAATCAGTTGTTAATCTTTTTGAGGGTCCCTTGTATATGACGGGAGCCAGTGGTTAAGCGTTCCACTGCTAACCAGAAGGTGAGCAGTTCGAATCCACCAGCTGCTCCTTGAAAACCCTATGGGGCAGTTCTACTCTGTGTTATAGGGTCACTATGAATTGGAATCAACTTGAGGGCAATGGGCTTGGTTCTCTGGTTTGTATATGATGAGTCACTTTTCTCTTGCTGCTTTCCAGATTCTTTCTTTGTTTTTGGCTTTTGACAGTTTGATTATGATATGTCTAGGTGTCGATCGTTTTGGTTTATCGTACTTAGAATTTCTTGAAGTTCTTGGAGGTGTAAGATAATGTTTTTCATCAAATTGGGGAGATTTCTATCATTATTTTTTCAAATATTCTTTCTGCTCCTTTCTCCCTTTCCTCTCCTGATATGCTCCATGGTGTCCCATAGATCTCCAAAGTCCTGTTCATTTTTCTTCATTTGTTTTTCTTTCTGTTACTCAGACCAGTTAATCTCAATTGATTTATCTTAAATTTCACTTATTCTTTCTTCTACCTGCTCAAATCTGTGTTGAGCCCTTCTAATCTGTGGCCATTAAGTAGCCCTACCTGACACTAAATAAGCAGGGATGAATGTTCCCCATTGAGCCCTGCTCAAATTGGAGCTTCATGCGTAAAATTAATGTCATCATCGTTTTTAACCATTAAGGTTTGGGGTGATTTGTCACACAGCAGTAGGTAATTGGAACAGGCTCAGGTATCTGAAAGAGGGGTGCTGCTGTAACAAAAAATGTAAATTACAGGAAGTGATTTGGTCAAATCTAAAATAACCATAAAGAGAGTGTTGATGAAATCCTAAAGGGTCTCAAAGATACTCTTACTGCAAACTTCATGGTCCTTAAGGAGGTTTTTGGTAAGGGCTTAATAGAAAAAAAAAAAAAAATTTTTTTTTTTCTCTTTAATAGAAGGGAAGAAAATGTTATTGGAAACTGGAAAGAAGGAGATTCTTGTTAAGTAGTGGTGATAGGTTAGCCACACTCTTGCCTTTCATAACATGGAAGTTGGGTAATGTACATAATTAACTGGATGTTCTTGGTAAGATTTCCAGGCAAAATGTTGAGTTTGCTATCTAGCTCTTTCTCGTTGCTATAGTGAAATGCAAAAGGAGAGAGAAAAGGTAAAGAAAAAACTGTTAAATACAAAGGAACAGGGCTTTCTGGGTTGGAAAAGTAAAACTGTTTCTCATTATCAGCTTTTCCAGATTGCAAATGTGCTAAAATTAAGAGATGGCCTGTAGGCAGAGTTCTAATCCAGAGAGTTGTTTGGAACACATAGTCTAAAAATGAAGCCCAGTATATGACTGTAAAAACTTTGATAAGACCACGAAAAGATTTAAAATGGTACCTCAAACAGACGAAAGTCCCTAAGGATCTTAAGAATGTATCTCACAGATTCTCTCCATTAAATCAAGAGCTCTCCTAAGGATCTCATAGTCATTGTCTCCCAGCAGTCTTATAGGAAGCCCTTGACAAGATTTGTGCATTTAGATTTTGTCTAATAAATCGAACCTTCATACATTTATTTGAAATCCACAAAACTTTAAGAAAATATTATTAGCAGAAGCACTGCCAGCTTGGACTGAAAGAGAGACAGTATAAAATGAAAGGAGACTTTTGGAACCCTACACTACTAAGGGAAGGAAGAAGCTTAAGAAAACTACTCAGCTGCACACTGACTTTTCTTATGTGTGAGGAAGGATGACTCTTAAGTACAAGACAGGATGACAAAGAGCCCAGAAGGAAGAGCCAAGAGCTGTGGGGAATTATTCTCAGACAGCAGGATGGACTGCGTTCTAATCAAGGAACTAGCAACCTGTGCCCAGGATTACTATGGAGCAATAACTTCTGCGTGCCTAATGTTTTTCTCTTTTTTTGAATGGGAGATCTACAACAGTTATCTTGTCCCGCCATTGCGTGTTGGGTATGTGTGTGAACGGGGGCATACAATTTTTTCTTTTTTTAGTTCACATGTCTTCAGATCAAGAGCTGGACTTGAGGAACTGTGTTGAGGGAACAGCATCCAAGGAGCCTCATCTGCCTGTGGTTCATCTGATTTAGTTGATGAGATCCTGGACCTTGAGCCTGACTCTGATGCTATAATAAACATCCGAGAGTTTTTTAGGGGGACTTAGAGAGAGGTGAACGTATTTTGCATGTTGGAGAAACTGTAAATAATTTGTAACTATGGTGGTTTTAAACAAGTTGTAAATTCTTTGACACTCCTCCCTCCCCTTGAATATGGGCCAGTCTTAGTGACTTATTTCTAAGATTTATGACTTCAGCTTCTGATAATATGTTAGAATAGATGATAAAGTTTCTACTTGGTTCTCTGTCTTTTGATACTCACTCTTGGAAGATAGCATGTTGTGAGGAATCCCAGGCTACATGGAAGGGCCACAGCCCCAGCTATGATCCCAGCTGACATATCTCATCAACTGCCATACGGGTGAGTGATGAACCTTCAGAAAATTTCAGCCCTCAGTATGCAAGTAACCCCAGCTAATGCCAAGTGGAACAGAGGTGAGCTGTCTCTGCTAAGCCCTACCCTGATAAATATTGCCATTGGTTTTAAGCCATTATATTTTGAGTTGATTTGTTATACAGCAATAGACGATTGGAACATAGTATCACACTGTGGTTTGCATTTGCATTTTCCAGATGATTAATGATGTTGAATACGTTTTCATGTCCCAGTTGGCTATTTATATATCTTCTTTTGTGATGTATCTGTTTAAATTTTTGCATTTTTTAAAATTGTGCTTTAGGTGAAAGTTCATGGCTCAAGTCAGTTTCTCATACAAAAACTTATACACCATTATTATGTGACCCTAGCTGCAATCCGCACAACTTGACTGCATGCTCCTCCTTTCTACTGCAGATTTCCCGTGTCCATCCAACCAGCTCCTATCCCCTTCTGCCCTCTCATCTAACCTCCAGACAGGAGCTGCCAATTTAGTCTCACGTATCTGCTTAAACTAAGAAGCACACTCTTCACGACTATCATTTTATGTCTTATAGTCCAGTTTATTCTTTGAATAGTTGGCTTTAGGAATGGTTTTAGTTCTGGGTTAATAGGAACTCCAGGGGCCATGGCTTTTGGGGTTCCTCCAGTCTCAAGTCAGACAATTTAGTCTGGTCTTTTTACTAGAATTTGAGCTCTGCACCCCACTTTTCTCCTGCTCCGTCGGGGACCTTCCATTGTGTTCCCAGTCAGGGTGGTCTGGGAACCCAGTCAGGTGGTAGCCTGGCACCATCTAGTTCTTCCAGTCTCAGGCTGATGGACTTTCTGGTTTTTGTTGCCCCTTTGTCTCTTAGGCTAATATTTTCCTTGTGTCTTTGGTGTTCTTCATTCTCCTTTGTTCCAGGTGGGTTGGGACGAATCGATGCATCTTAGATGGCCACTTGCTTTGCTAGCTTTTAAGACCCCAAACGCCACTCACCAAAGTGGGATGCAGAACATTTTCTTAATAAACTTTGTTATGCCGATTGATCTAGATGTCCCCTGAAACCATGGTCCCCAGACCCCTGCTCCTGCTACTTTGTCCCTTGAAGTGTTTGGTTGTGTTCAGGAAACTTAACTTTTGTTTAGTTCAGAGATGTTAACTTCCCCTGTATTGTGTGTTATCCTTAACTTGACCTAAGATAGTTCTTGTCTGTCTAGTTAGTGGATTCCCCTCACCCTCCGTCCCCACCCTCATAACCATCAAAGAATGTTTTCTTCTGTGTTTAAACGTTTTCTTGAGTTGTTATAAAAAAAAAAAAATTTTATTATATAGTGGTCTCATAAAATATTTGTACTTTTGCGACTAATTTCGCTCAGCATAATGCCTTCCAGGTTCATCCATGTTATATTTCACAGATACATCATTGTTCTTTATTGTTGCATAGTATTCCATTGTGTGAATATACCATAATTTTTTTATCCATTCGTCTGTTGATGGGCACATACATAGGTTTTTTTCCATCTTTTTGCTATTGTGAACAGCGCGGCAATGAAGGTGGGTGTGCCTATATCTATTCGTGTGACCACTTTTATTTCTCTAGGATATATTCCAAGAAGTGGAATTGCTGGATCATATGGTAGTTCTATTTCCAGCTTTTTAAGGAAGCGCCAAATTGATTTCCAAAGTGGTTGTACCATTTTACATTCCCACCAGCAGGATGTAAGTGTTCCAGTCTCTCCACAATCTCTCCAACATTTATTATTTTGTGTTTTTTGGATTAATGCCAGCCTTGTTGGGGTGAGATGGTATCTTATTGTAGTGTTGATTTGCGTTTCTCTAATGGCTCATGATCCTGAGCATTTCCTCATGTATCTGTTAGCCACCCGAATGTCTTCTTTGGTGAAGTGTCTGTTCATATCCTTTGCCCATTTTTTTAAACTGGGTTAGTTGTCTTTTTGTGGTTGAAGTTTTGCAGTATCTTGTAGATTTTAGAGATTAGAACCTGATCAAATATGTCATAGCCCAAAATTTTTTCCCAGTCTATCGGTTGTCCTTTTACTCTTTTGGTGAAGTCTTTGGATAAGCATAAGTGTTTGATTTTTAGGAGCTCCCAGTTATCTAATTTCTATTCTGGTGTTTGTGCATTGTTAGTTATGGTTTATATTCTGTTTATGCCATGTATTAGAGCTCTTAGCATTTTCCCTATTTTTTCTTCCATGATCTTTATTGTTTTAGATTTTATATTTAGGTCTTTAATCCCTTTTGAGTTAGTTTTTGTGCATGGTGTGAGGTATAGGTCTTGTTTCATTTTTTTGCAGATAGATATCCAGGTACCCCAGCACCGTTTGTTAAAGAAACTGTCTTTTCCCCATTTAACTGACTTTGGGCCTTTGTCAAATATCAGCTGCTGATAGGTGAATGAATTTACGCCTGGATTCTCAATTCTGTTACATTGGTCTCTCTGCATCTGTTGTTGTACCAGTACCATGCTGTTTCGGCTACTGTGGTGCTATAATAAGTTCTAAAAAATCAGGTAGTGTGAGGCCTCCCACTTTGTTCTTCTTGAGTAATGCTTTATTCATCCGGAGCCTCTTCCCCTTCTATATGAAGTTGATGATTTTTTTCTCCATCTCATTAAAAAATGCTGTCTGAATTTGGATCGGGATTGCATTGTATCTGTAGATTGCTTTGGGTAGAATTGACATTTCACAATGTTGAGTCTTCCTATTCACAAGCAAGGTATGGTTTTCCACTTATGTAAGTCTCTTTTGGTTTCTTGAAGTAGTGTCTTATAGTTTTCTTTGTATAGGTCTTTTATGTCTCTGGTTATATTTACTCCTAAGTATTTTATCTTCTTGAGGGCTATTGTAAATGGTATTGATTTGTTGATTTCCTTTTCAAAGTTCTCTTTGTTGGTGTAGAGGAATCCAACTGATTTCTGTATGTTTATCTTGTATCCTGATACTTTACTGAAATCTTCCATTAGTTCCAGTAGTTTTCTTGTGGATTCTATGGGGTTTTCTGTGTATAAGATTATATCATCTGCAAATAGGGATACTTTTACTTCTTCCTTATCAATTTGGATGCCGTTTATTTCTTTTTCTAATCTTATTGCTCTGGCTAGGACCTCCAGCACAATCTTGAATAAGAGTGGTGATAAAGGGCATCCTTGTCTGGTTTTTCCATTTTCAAGGGGAATGCTTTCAGGCTCTCTCCATTTAGGATGATATTGGCTGTTGGCTTTGTATAAATGCCCTTTAGTATGTTGAGGAATTTTCCTTCAATTCCTATTTTGCTGAGAGTTTTTATCATGAATGGGTGTTGGACTTTGTCAAATGCCTTTTCTGTATCAATTGATAAAATCATGTGATTCTTGTCTTTTATTTATGTCATATATAAAAACATGGATTACATTAATTGTTTCTCTAATGTTGAACCATCCCTGCATACCTGGTATGAATCCCACTTGGTCTTGGTGAATTATTTTTTTGATATGTTGTTGAATTCTATTGGCTAGAACTTCAAATTTTTGCCTATTGTTAAATTAAGGTATTTAACTTCTATTACTTGGAGGAGTTCTTTATTATTCTAGATTCAAGTCCCTTTTAAGATATATATATATATTGTGATTATAGTCTCCCAGTATGTGGTTTGCCTTTTCATTTTCTTAATATTAGTTTTAGAAGAGCAGTTTTTAACTTAAGTGAAGTCAAATTTATCAATATTTTTCCAGTTTGTGCTTTTTGTGTCCTAAGAAATCTTTGCCTATTTCAAGGTCATGAACATTTTATCCTTTTTTTTTTTTTTTTTAATGCTTCTGTTTTTACATTTAAATCTATGAACCATCCCAGGTTAATTTTTATGTATGACATGAGGTAAGGGTTGACATTCTGTTTTTTAAGTAGGGATATCCATTTTTTCCAGCACCATTTGCCTTGTCCATTGAACTTCTTTATATCTGTGTCAAAAATCAATTGACCATACATGTCTATTCCTGGGCTTGCTATTTTGTTCCATTGATTTATATGTCTATTTTTATGCCAATACCATACTGTCTTGATTACTGTAACTGTATAATAAGTCTTCAAATAAGGTATGTAAGTCCTCCAACTTCATTCTTTTTGAAAATTATTTTGGCTATTCTAGGTCCTTTGCATTTCCGTATACATTTTTGAGTCAGCTTGTCAGTGTCTAAAAAAAAAAAGGTATAGTGGGATTTTGATTAGGGTTGCATTGAATCTATAGATCAGTTTGAGGAGAATTGACTTCTTAACAATATTGAGTCCTCTTACCTGTGAGGAGCCCTGGTGGCACAGTGGTTGAGAGCTCCGCTGCTAACCAAAAGGTCAGCAGTTTGAATCCACCAGCCGCTCCTTGGAAACCCTATGGGGTAGTTCTACTCTGTCCTACAGGGCCACTGAGTTAGAATCAACTCAACAGCAATGAGTCTTACCCATGAACATGTCTCTCAATTTATTTAAGCTTTCTTAGCAATATTTTGTAGTTTCATTGGACAGATCTTGGACATATTTTTTAAATTTTTTATGATGTAATTTGAAGGTAAAGTTGACAGGTTTTTGATGTAGGACATAGGATGACTCTAAAGTATTGGCCTATGCAGCTGAAAAGATAAAGTTACCCTTAACTGAAATAGAAGACTATGGGAATAATAGGTTTTGTGATGAAGATAACAAGTTTGGTTTTAGCCAGGATAAGTTAGTGATGCTTAGTAGACATTCAAGTGGAAATGTCAAGTAGGCAGTTGGATATATGAATCATGAGCTCAGGGAAGAGGTCTAGGCTACAGATATATATTTGGGAGTCCTCAGTGTACAGATGGTATTTAAAGTCATGAGACTGGATGAGGCTGGAGAGGTGGGCAGCAGTTGGACGATGCAGGGCCTTGTACATTATGTCTTGAAGTATGGAATTTTCTCTGGAAGGTCCTGGTGTCTAATGATGGCCTTTAAGCTGACAAGTCACAAGATCAGTATTCATGTTTTAGAAGGAAACTCTAACATCACTATGGAGAGGGAGAAAAGATAAAATCTTTATTCAAGATAGTGGCAAGGGTAATGAAGAGAAGGGCATAGCTAGAAAGAATACTGAGAAGGATACAGGACATGGTGAACAATTGAATGTGGAGGAAAAAAGAAAGGGTGGACTGGGGTGATTAACTTGTGGGAATCTGAAACTGAACAGCTGGTGCCATTAGCTAAGATGCTGAAGCAAATATAAAAAGTAAATTGGTGGTGATTGGTGGGGGGTGGGAAGCATGGACAAGAATATTGAACATATTAAGAAGGCTTCAATTTCCTTACCTGGAAATAAGGGGTTTAGATTCTAGATCAGGATTAGCAAGTGTGACTGAAGAACTGAATTTTAAATTAAATTAAATTAGCCAAGCATAGCTATGGCTATCATATCAGACAGTGCAGTTCTAGACAATCTATAATGATTTTTTTCTGGGTCCAAAATGCTATGGTTTTATAATAGTTTGATTCTATGCTTATTAACAGGTTTCACAATGCTGAGTTAGTTAGATTTCTTTCATTCACATTACTAGTTTTGAAGCTCTACAGAGGAGGAAGAGCTGCAGAATTTAGTACTCCATTAGTGGAAAGCCAAGAAAGTAGTTACTATTTTTTGAGTACCTACAATGTTCTATGCACTTTCTACATACTACCTTTAATCTTTACAATGGCTTTCTAAAGGAGGGGTTATCAATCCCATTTTAAAGATGATGAAACTGAAGGTCAGAGATGTTAACTTACAAATAAGATGAGGAAGAAACAGTACCAGGCATCAAACCCAAGTTTGTCTGATGCCAAAACAGGTCTTTTCCTTCTACCGTGCACTATATTTCAAATCTGAATTTGAAACTTGGCTCTTTCACTCTTACTAATTACGACCCTAGACTAATCACTAAGCTTCTAGGAACAGACCTCAGGTTCTTATTCTGTAAAATCAGGAAAATAATATTCACGTCACAGGAGCACTCTGAGGGTTGCTGTGTGTGAAAGGACCTTGTAAACTATCAAGCGCCTTACAAATAATTATCGTTATAAAAGCTACATTAAAGCATTTGTTTGTTTCCGTAGTGTTTTCACAGAATTTTAAGAAAATTTGATAGATTTCTCTCTTGCTTTAAAAACCAGTTGCCATAGAGTCAGTCCAACCCATGGCACCCCCTGCGTATCAGAATAGAGCTGTGCCCCACGGAGCTTCCCGAGGCTGAGTTTTCAGAAGCAGATCGCCAGGTCTTTCTCCTGAGGTATTTTTGGATGGACTCAAAACCATCAGCTCTTCTACTGTGGGGTGGGGGGGGACCAGTGGGTGCCATCATGGGTCAGGTTTGCATTGTGGGTTGGAGACTCTGCAGTGGAGGAGATTTCATGTCATCAGGTGCAGGAAGCCAGACTGAATCTCCCTCTTCTTGATCTTTCTACAGTTAGCTTTCTTCTGATTCTTCTTAAAAATGGGAAACACTGGTATTAAATTCCTTCTGGGCTAGCAGAAAATGCCTACTTAACTAAAATTTCTTTCTCTCCAAACTTGCTATTTTCTCAAATCGTCCCTCCAAAATATGGAGAGTATTTTGAATTGAAAGTCCATAGGTATTTAAAGATAAGGAAGTTGACTACAGTGGGTACAGTAAGAAACAGTATCAGGCATTAAACCCAAGTTTGTCTGATGCCAAAGCAGAGATCTTTTCCTTCCACCGTGCACCAAATTTCAAATCTGCGTTTGAGAATAAAATAATTTATTTTGAATTACTGTATTTCTAACACTCTAACCAAGGGATAATTTAGTGTGCTTTTTACATACTTTACAAATATACCTCATTTCTAATAGCTTTGGTTTTTATTAAGTCGAACTATATAATATTACCATTTTTGTAGGTCAAAGATATTTGAATATCAGGAATTCCATATGATTCCACCTAATTACACTGTGAATAAGAAGTGGTTTCCTTTCTTCAGATAAATGGCTAATATTTGGTGGAAACACTCAATTTACTTCTTTTTACTTACTTCTGATCCTTTTCTTTCACAGAAAAACTTTAACAATATTGATGCTTTTGCCCTGGTCATCCCCAATTTAATATTTAATTTATATAAGATCTCCCTATCCCTTTCCCTGCCTCACCCCATAGTAGCATAACAATTATTTCAAACTCTCTTTCAAACAGTTTATAAAGGAGTTTCTGGTTATTACAAAAATGCCATCAAATCATGGCACTTCCAAGCCTACAAAGGCTATAGCCACCACTGAGAGTAAGGAGTTCTCCTTTCTTTTCCTTCGTGAGCTTAGATGTTTAAGAAAGTACTTTATAAACTAAAATAAACTAGTACCCGGCTTCTTTCCAGAAGCTACAAATGCTCTTCTTTTGTTCTTTATATAGTGCCATCTGGTGGTCTACACACAAACCATGCCTCCTACTCCGGCTTCCACTTATAATACTTGGCATATGAGAGAAATACAGCAGAACTGTGACTCCAGGTTCAGCTCTCCCAGTGTTTGAAAATCACCTAGCTACACCTACAAACCCTGGAAGTGGCTTGGTCCTACCATGCATTCCAGAATTTGGGGAAAAGGTTTGTCTTAGACAAGCTCCAGTGAGGCAATGTCCTTTGCGTGATGTGAGGTCATGACATTGAGCATATTTCTATGTATATCTGATCCTTTATAGAGCTCTTCATTTCCTAACAGCATCCACTAAGGACCTGCAGGGGGCAGACGTCCTAGAGGAACACCTAAGCCTCCCTTGCCACCAAAGAGAGCCACTGCTTTACTGTGTGTCGGATTCAAAGTTTGCTGGTAGCACTGTAGTTTGAATCAGGAAGATCCGTTATCAGCCCCCATTACTGAACAATAAGATTCCCTCAGTAACCTGCTTTATCCATATATGAAAAAAAAAATTTTTTTTTTCATATATGGATAAAGCAGGTTACTGAGGGATGAGGCCTAGACAATTCTAGATGTCAAGGGTACCTTCGTTATTTTCTAGTACAACAGCGTGGATTGAGCTGAAAGCTACAGAAAGTTTTCTGAGGCTTGAGAATAATAACGTAATTCATGACTCATCTTCTGCCATAAATTTTTTTTCTTTACATCAGGAGGACCAAAAGTATGTAAGACAAATGATCAGGAGGCCCTTTGTATAATTCATCATTTCTTCTTTAGGCAGCTACACAGATTGTGGTCTTAGTTGTTGACTGACATTTGCTTTCCTCCTCCTGCTTCTCCCTTCTTCTCTCTACCCTCTTCTATCCCCAGTATTGTCACCTTGCCAGTGACTCAGGTCATCAAAGTCAGAATCAGCCAATGAATCTAACTCACTAGCCAATAGCAATGCGGGACAACAGTGTTCATTCATAGCAATTAAGAAAATTGGATCAGACTGTCGTTAACTGTTATTGTCAGGGAGATTCAGTGAAGACATAAATCTTGAGTATGACCTTGAATGTGCAGGATACTGCATGAAATTAGTAAAATTAATTGACTGAGGAATAAGTTCCTCAACTGTAATGAACTAATTTATTTACCTTAAATAGCTAACCAAAAAACAAAATCTAACAACAACAAAAAAGTCGATTAGGACTACCATGACCTTGTTTGGGCATATATTCTTTTACAATGGTTAAATGACAGAAAATAAGAATTTCATATAGTCTCAATATGGGTTAGGGTTTCTAGCCCCTGCCCAGCTTAAGCTAAATAATGTTCCACCCACAGAAAACACCTGTTGTTATTAGAGGCTGTGGAGTCATTTCCGACTCATAGCGACCTTGTGCACAACAGAACAAAACACTGCCCGGTCCTGTACCATCCTCACAATCATTGTTATGCTTGAGCTCATTGTTGCAGCCACTGTGTCAATCCACCTTGTTGAGTGTCTTCCTCTTTTCTGCTGACCCTGTACTCTGCCAAGCATGATGTCCTTCTGCAGGGACTGATCCCTCCTGACAACATGTCCAAAGTATGTAAGACACAGTCTTGCCATCCTTGCTTCTAAGGAGCATTCTGGTTGTACTTCTTCCAAGACAGATTTGTTCGTGCTTTTGGCAGTCCATGGTATATTCAATATTCTTCACCTACACCTATCACATACTTATGCAAGAAATACATATTAATCATTTGTAGAGGCTCTGAGGCTGGACAGTGTATAGTGGGGAAGACATGTATTTAGGAGTCAGGTGATGAATATTCAAGATCCAGCTCTACTTGACATTGGGCAAGTGACTAGCTCTGTGAGCCTCACTTTCCTGACCTCTGAGAGGATTATTGTGAAGATCAGTGAATATGTGAAAGTTCATTGTAAAGGGCAATATTAGTGTTGTTGAGCATGAACATTATTAGTAGTTTAATATAAATATTAGCCATACCATTATGTAAATGGCTAAGAGTTTCTGGTAGGTTGCCAAATAATTTTGTCTTTTATATAGAGAGCAGGATTGCATAAGCAAGGGTGAAAGCAACTAGAGATACCACCCCTTACACTATATTTGATTTATGAGCAGGAGCTCAGGCCATTTGGGCTTTGGGAAAGTTAACCACCATTTTGTTTCCTTTATAGAGAGACTGAAGATATAAGATACTTGTGTGCTCAGGTTACAAAGAGGTGTGCAGGTCTGGAAGTGAAGATGGAGGTGGGTCATAGACTGATGTAGTAATGTAACAGTTCTACAGTTTCCAAAATAAGCAAAAGGAGGGACTCTGGAACTGTTATGAAATGTGTGTTTCCTGCCAGGCTTTTACCTCACGGTAAGTTAAAAAAAAAAAAAGTAGTGTTTCTCAGTGTGTTGTCAGTCTTCTAAACACCAAATTACTAAGACTCAAAACACCAAAATACTAAGACTTTCCAAACTAAGAGCAACCGCTCCTAAGAATCAGTTCTTCTGTTGACCTGTAAACTGATTTTATTTTCTGTTTATAACAATCAGAACATAAAAGGGCCAGAGTGATATTAAGAAAAATAGCTACATCATGGGTAAATCTTTTGAAAAATAGTAGCCTTTGGGATGGCTCTCAGAGCAAGAAGCCATGTGTCTGGTTTGCTTTTAGAGGGTTTGTCACAGGTGGGAGGGAGATGTTCTGCTTGATTATGGCAACGGTGCTGGTGAGTAGTCAGATCAATGCTTCTGAACTCCTGTGCTCTGTGTGCACCTGACGTAGGCTCAGTAGCGTGCTGCAGTCAGCTCCCAGTGGCTAAAGAGGGGATTACGGGCATTTCTTTCCAATTCCACCTTCAGTGATTTTATTTTGGAAGCTTAAAATTGGCCATGGTGAAAACATTTACATGGAATGTGAACTGGCAAATGCTACAAACCGGATACGCCTCCCTGCCCTTGCTTGGAAAACCAGCTGTTAAACATTTACTAGCACACCATGGCATAGGACTAAAAGTTCTGGAATATGTTATTCTTATTGCAGTTGAGTCTGTGATTCTAAAGATACAGGAGGGTATGGTTCTCAACAGGCTTTTTGAATAAAGTCTAAATTCTAATGAAAAAATGCCACTGAAACCTTCCTGGATCTATACCAGTAGAATAGAAAGAGTTTACTGGTAATTTCAGTCAGGCATCCGATTCTCAGGATCCTAGTTCCTCAGAATCCTAGCCCTTGGTGGAATATACCTGGCATTGGTCTAATGCCCTGGGGTTCTCAGAGTCTTTAATACAGCTTGAATCTTCTGGAAGTCAAAGGCTGTTCTATGAAAAGCAGACGGTTTTATAAAAAAAAAAAAAAAAAAACATTGATGCCAAATGTTTGAAAATTCTCTCCAGGAGAAGGCTGTTCCAAAAACTACATACAAATCAGAGATGCCAGCGAGAATGGAACTCAATTCAAAATTGTGTGTCAACTGACAAAACGTAGACTCTTTTGCTATCCAAAAGCAGTTAGAACATTTCCAGCTGAACAATAACCAGCTGAATCCTGTCATTATGTTGATACACACATCTCTCTTTTATTTTTGTGATTAGGGATTTTCGTGCTTCTTCCTTGTGTGATTCTGTGTTTCTGCATATTATTCCCAAGGCCGGAGACTTCCCCTAACTTGTGTAACTCATCACGTCTTACTATAGGACCACCCATGTCACAGATAGACAATAAATGTTCGTGGGGATAGTAATGAGTTTTTAAAAGACTTCCATAGAATAAGATTCACTCAGTAACCCACTTCAATTAACAATATCCTTCCTCACTCTTTGCCCAAATCCCTCAAACTAAAGCTTATGTCCATTTCCTATTGTTTTGAACTCAGAGGAGATAGAGAACAGCTGGTCACCATCTTCAAAATAATGGCCTTTCATATTTGTAGAGGTCTTACATCCAAGACAAAAGCTCAGAGACCAACATTACTGAATAGGCTGTATTCTTTAAAAATGTTAAACTGCCATCATCCAGCCTACTTCTACTGCAATTTTAAATGAGTTTATGAATTTTTTTTTCTAGACCAATTTCAGTGGTTTTTCCAGGCTAGATTTATAAGCCCAAGTGACTAGACATCAGAGAATATCAGCATTATATTCTTTTTAGTTTCCATACTGCATTCTTCATTTACCTCATTACCCCAGACAGTTGTAGTGACTCCATTATCATTTGGCTTAATAATTTGGGTCAATTCTTAGAAACAGTATGAGATGTTATCAATGCCTGTAGCGCTGAAGAATTCCAGCTCAAGAAGGCTTTCCCCAGAATTTCATATTATTTCTTACCTTATTAGTCACAGAGTCTACTCTGGTTTCCAATGAACAGTTTATAACTGAAATAGGTTGATATTAAAATTTATTAATATTTCTTGCTTTCTCATATCATTTTGAACTTTCTGCTTCTTATTTATACAGAGACAATGTCCTTCTCTGAGTGTACTGTGTCTAAAGAATACTATTTCTGTCTCCTTTTATTTAGATCAATTACAGCTCAGTTCTTAAGGCTTTCTCACTTATTCCAACAAAGGATCATAATTTTATACAACTTTGTGAGGAAAAATGGTTAATTTCACTTTTATCCCAATTTCCTCATAATGCTCCTTCTTTAGCACCTATTTTTGTTAGAAAGGGCACCACAGATCATCAGAATATTTCTTGAATATTAGCTAAGTATCTGTAGATTTGGGGTGCTTTTTAAAGAACAGAACAGATATTATAATCTCCTTTCCTTCTAAAGCCAATAAAATATTTAGCAATCTGAGGAATGCCAAAGACTTACTAAAGAAAGAATACTTTCCATTTTAGCAAATCATACCTGAAGTATAAAATACTTCCAAAATAATACAGAATAAAAGAGGTCCAGTAGACTATCTCACAGAGCCCTGGAAAGACTGGATATGATTGCCTTTATTCTGGAACATGCCTGAAATCACAGTTTAAAGCATATACTCTATTAGAGTAGAGCTCATTTGGCACACTCGGCCCAGGAGGCTGTGACAGAGAACAGAAATGAATTTTTGCAGCCCTTTGCTCAATGCCCTGTGTTTACAGGGTCAGACACCTAGTCAGAAACAGTAGCTTCGTTTTTTTCCCCCTCTATTCTATTAGAAGTAAAGGATGAATTTTTAAAGCATATCTAATTGGATTTTCAATTTCAGCTGAAATCGATAATTAAAAAAAAAATTTGTGGCTATGACAAACGCAACAATATAAGTGAATGTTTATAGGCTTAACCAGAAGACTGCTGTTTTAATAATTTCCACAAGATAGTTTACATAATATAAAACTAGGGTCATATTCAGCGTTTGTTATGAGAAGATGATGTGCTCATGTTAAGCAAATTTGGTGCATCCCACTGGGTTATGTGTCATTGAGTGAGACGTGCTCTCTGAGTCAGGGGCCAGATGGCGGATGCAGAGGTCTTTTGCTGGAATACATCTCTATAGAGGATGACGTCGCATTGGACTTGGTGACCAGGCTGACACTGAATGCAACTCAGTCACGGTATTTAAATCACATTAAGACTGTCTTTTATTTATGGCTCGCCTTGTGATTTTGTCTGGCTTTGTTTCCAATTGCTAGCCTCCATGTGGTGATAGGATGTGCTACCCGTTCTGCCTTTTATCCTTGCATCCCTTTCAGAGGTACAGAGGTTCTAGAAAAAAATTCATTTTGTTACATAAACCAATTATAATTAAGCTTAATTAAAAGGGCACCTTACCCTTTAGATGCTATTTTTCATTATTCTTGGTACGGTTCCGGCCAATTATATTAGTGTTTACTAGTGTTAGCGTGGGATTTTAGAGGCAGAGGACAAGTGATCACGTAGTCCTAGTTATGGGGAAACTAAAATCAAGATGAATTCAGGGTCTTGTGTTAAAGTAGGAACAATCCAGGCGTAGAAATTAAGTTCTGATACCTGGTTTTCTTTCCACTACTCCCTATTTTCTTTCTGATAACGCCCACTAAACTTTAAATTTGCCTTCATTATTGTTGTCGTCATCGTCAAATCACCACCATCGAATCACCACAGTAGGAAATACTATCCTGTTCTCTTTTTTAATCACGGAAAAAGCTCTTCTATCTGCGTAATTTTCTTCCTTATGATCAGGGGACAGTTGTTATTCTGTAAAAGGAAAAGTCAACTGAACTTGTATTTATCATTTGGGTGCTTCCAACAGTGACATAATATCAATGAAGTAGCTCCATAAGGATCAGTGAGAATGACAGAGCTACTCTAGAAACTGAAGCCTCCTTTCTTCCTCCATCAGTCTTAACAAATGTTTTCCTATAACACCTCCCTCTTACTCAGCTCTAGTACATAAGTAAACAACGTTTGTTGTTTTTTCTCCTGGCTAGCTCTTTACTCGTAACTGCTGGGTTGAGTCGGAAACTGCTCTGAAGGCTCCTTCCCAACATCTCTTAGCACTAGTTCTAGTCTCTCGGATCGCCACCTGCAGAAATTAGACTCTCTTAGACCCATCCAGCCTTGCCAAACCTCTCTTCATATTCTCTACAACTCCTGCTCGATACATAATCCCTCTGGTGTATTTCCTAGCTATCTAACTCATATTTTGTCCCCATCCACACTATTGCCATCAACCTGAGGAACCTGTTATAAAGATCCAAATTTGCATTTAACACACATAAAAAGCCTTCCTGCAGTAACTGATAACATCCAACAGGGGTACAACTGGATTAATCACAGCAAGACCTTTGACCACAGATTCTTAAATTATATGCTTGGTTTTAGCAAGTCTTGATAATACTGCTCTTCTTTAAGGCAGTAATATGAAAATACTTTATTTACTAAAAGACTTATCTAGAAAGAGGGACCAACTCACCCAGAAGCATACAGAATTTAAAGCTCTTAAGCCAAATCTCTACCAGCCAGGTTATACATATTCTTTAGGACTAAAGAGATGTTTCAGATATTACACCTAAAAGGACCTATGGAGTTTGTTCATCATTAAGTTTAGGCCAGTTAGGCAAAATTATTCAGCTTTAATTTTTTTAAAGAAGTAAAACCTTCATAGTGGAAAGTAATCACTTGAGAAATGGTTGGATTTTCATTGCACCATGGCAGTTTGTAGGTCAATTATTTTTTATTTTCTTTTAGTGATTTCATAATAACATCAGCTCCTCTTGAACAAATTAGACCTTTCCTTGTGAATTAATAAAATTTCAACGTTTTTCGCAAATTGAATGTAATTATGACACGTGTGGATAGAGGAAGGCAGACCTGTAATGAGGTGGGGGGATAACAACATGACTGGGAAAAGCAAACTTGCCTTTTTTTTTTTAATTGCTTGTCTGCTATTTTATAAATGGGAGTTAAAATTATCTCTGACATGAGAATAACTTTCAAGAAGGAACAACACCAACAACAAAATCAAACAAAAAATAACACAACACTAACAATTCACCTATAGTGGTTATGGAGATTAACTCTACAACTTGTTTCGCCCCTGTCAGTCACTGTTTAGGAAGGGCCATGTGACCTCTGTCTGCCAACAAGAATGGAGGAAATCGCTAGGATGATGCTGAGACTGTTTCCTTGCTCTCAAAATTTAAAAACTTGACCCTGAGGATTTACTATTTTAAAATGTTTAAAACAGTAGTTATTCACAAAATATCCATACTAAATGTTTAACTGAATTTCACCTCTTTCTAAAGATGACTGTAACAAAGAATGTAAAATAAATGTAAGAAAGAAGTAATAAGTAACGAATTATACATAACTCTTTAACTAAATTCTCTGGGAATGTGTCAGATTTGGGAAACCCTGGTGGCCTAGTGGTTAAGAACTACTTCTACTAACCAAAAGGTTGGCAGTTCAAATCCACCAGACACTCCTTGGAAACCCTATGGGGCAGTTCTACTCTGTCCTATAGGGTCGCTATGAGTCGAAATCAACTCAACTGCAAAGGGTATATGTCAGATTAGGTTCTGAAGAAAATAATTCCAATTTAAGGGTTTTTAAACTCTAATTTTTAAGTCAGCTTTTTTCTTTTTTTTTAATAATAGAAAGTACAAGGTCCCTAATTTTCTTTCTTTCTTTTTTTCTTTTTTAAATCTACCATCTGTGACACCACAGATTCCAAAGCAGCAACTGCAGAGGGGGCAATTCAGACAATCTTGTTTATTACTAATCTGATTCAACCCAGGGATGCTTTTATTTTGGACTAGAGGTCAGAGAAAGAGCGTTTTATATAACTCTTTTTCCCTGTAGCCCACTCTAGTTCCCATTTGGCCTGTGTGATAGGGATAGGAGGCGGAGTTTGAGCTTCTACCAAAGAAGAGAGGCAAAAAGGGCCAAGTTCAAAAGATTACAAAAGAGAAAGAGCCCTCAGCCTAAAAGTAATTGCTTTCAACTTTCTGGTTACATGAAGAATGCTGCCCTACAACACACTGGCCTAATAGCCAGAACCTATTAGCATTAGTCTGGTGAAGAATGAGGGTAGGGTATACTCATTCCTGGAAACTGGGGTGTGCCACTAACATACGTCTGCAACAGAACTGGGTTTTAGAACACACTATGCTCATGATCATGATAATAGTTAAGAGCATAGGCTGATGCCAGGCTACCTGGATTTGAATTCGGCTTCATCATTTACCAGCTGTAACCTTGGGAAAACGGCTCTTCCTGCCAAATTTTTCTCATTGTAAAAGATATTTTCTACTTCTTTGGATTGCTGTGAGAACAAAATAAGACTAATATGTATAAAAATTTGGAACTGTGCCTGGCACACAGCAAGTGCTCAATAATATCTGGACAAGGAGTTTTGCTTTAAAAAAGAAAAGGAAATGGGTGGTATCTGGAAACAATAGTAAGGGCCAAAAGAGGGTTTTTGTTTTCTTTTCTAAGATGTGAGAAACAACATCGTAAGTGGAGACTTAATTGGGGTTGGGGTTTTATCAAGAATGTACACAGAATGGAAGAGGATCAAGATATTGGTGATTACAAGGGAGTGATTGTGACAAAGGACTGATGAGTGTAATGTGGGGTAAGGGAAAACATAAAAGAGCTGAAAGTCTGGAAAAGTGGTGAGAACAACGGACTACAGGCCCTGGTGAGATAGAAGAATCCATATTTTTTTTTTGCAAATAATGCATGCCTTCTATGTTTGTTTGCCTACCACTCTCTTCCCCCATGAGATATTTTCATAAGTGCTGCTATGCCAATTTTTTTTATATTGCTGCAAAAAAATTAGCATATTGTGCTTACAAAAATGCCTCACGGGGGTGATTCAAAGCCTACAACAATCAAGACAGCACAATCTAGTAGCCCATCTGTGTATATTGAAAAAAAAACAAGATAAGGCTCACTGAGCAAATATAAATCATTACAATATCTTATAGATGGCTCAGAGACAACAGTCGATATCAAACCACATAAAGAAGCAGACCATGATTGCTTCTACAACTCCCCAAATTAAAGAATCAAAACCTTTCCCAAATGAAGATACAATCCTGGAATTGCCAGATGCAGAATATAAAAAACTAATTTACAGAATGCTTCAAGACATCAGAGATGACCTCAAAAATGAAATAAGGCAATCTACAGAAAAAGCCAAGGAACACACTGATAAAGCAGTTGAAGAACTCAAAAAGACTATTCAAGAACATAGTGGAAAAATTAATAAGCTACAAGAACCCATAGAGAGACAGCATTCAGAAATCCAAAAGATTAACAGTAAAGTTACAGAATTAGACAACTCAATAGGAAGTCAGAGGAGCAGAAGCGAGGAATTGGAATGCAGAGTGGGGGAGGTGGAGGATAAAGCAATTGACACCAATAGAGTTGAAGAAAAATCAGATAAAAGAATTTAAAAAAATGAAGAAACCCTAAGAATCATGTGGGACTCTATCAAGAAGAATAACTTGCGTGTGATTGGAGTTCCAGAACAGGGAGGGATAACAGAAAATACAGAGAGAATAGTGGAAGATCTGTTGGCAGAAAATTTCCTGACATCATGAAAGACAAAAGGATATCTATCCAAGATGCTCATTGAACCCCATATACGATTGATCCAAAAAGAAAATCACCAAGACATATTATCATCAAACTTGCCAAAACCAAAGATAAAGAGAAAATTTTAAAAGCAGCCAGGGATAAAAGGTCTCCTACAAAGGAGAATCAATAAGAATAAGTTCAGACTACTCAGCAGAAACCATGCAGTCAAGAAGGCAATGAGATGACATATATAGAACACTGAAGGAGAAAAACTGCCAGCCAAGGATCATGTATCCAGCAAAACTCTCTCTCAAATATGAAGGCAAAATTAAAACATTTACAGATAAACACAAGCTTAGAGAATTTGCAAAAACCAAACCAAAGCTACAAGAAACACTAAAGGAAATTGGTCAGAAAATCAATAACATCAGATAACAACACAACACAAAGACACAGAACATCCTGATATCAACTCAAATAAGGAAATCACAAAAACAAACTAAGATTAATTTTAAAAAGGAAAAAATGCTCAAAACGGGGAATCGTTGAAGTCATTCTGTAAAAGATCACAATAATCAAAAAGAGGGACTAAATACAGGAGGCATAGAACTGCCATATGGAGAGGAAAACAAGGTGATACAGGACGATACAAGTTAGGTTTTTACTTAGAAAAATAGGGGCAAATATTAAGGTAACCACAAAGAGGTCTAACAATTCCATAACTCAAAATAAAAACCAAGAAAAACATAATGACTCAGCAAACATAAATTCGACTACTATGAAAATGAGGAACACACAATTTACAAAGAAAAACATCTCAGCACGAAAAAGTAAGTGGAAAAATGAAATTGTCAACAACACACACAAAAAGGCATCAAAATGACAGCATTAAACACATTCTTATCTATAATTACACTGAATGTAAATGGCCTAAATGCACCAATAAAGAGACAGAGAGTGGCAGAATGGATTGGAAAACAAGATCCGTCTATATGCTGCCTACAAGAGACGCACCTTAGACTTAGAGACACAAACTAAAACTCAAAGGATGGAAAAAAATATATCAAGCAAACAACAATCAAAAAAGAGCAGGAGTAGCAATATTAATTTCTGACAAAATAGACTTCAAAATTAAATTGAACAAAAAGGATAAAGAAGGACACTACATAATGATTAAAGGGACAATTGACCAGGAAGATATAACCATATTAAAAATTTATGCACCCAATGACAGGGCTGCAAGATACATAAAACTTGAACAGAACTGAAAAGTGAGATAGACACCTCCACAATTATAGTAGGAGACTTCAACACACCACTTTTGGAGAAGGATAGGACTTCCAGTAAGAAGCTCAATAGAGACATGGAAGACCTAATTGCTACAATCAAACAACGTGACCTCATGGACCTATACAGAACACTCCACCCAACAGCTGCAAAGTATACTTTTTTTTCTAGTGCACGTGGAACATTCTCTAGAAGAGATCACATATTAGGTCATAAAACAAACCTTTGCAGAGTCCAAAACATCAAAATATCACAAAGCATCTTCTCAGACGACAAGGCCATAAAAGTGGAAATCAATAACAGAAAAATCAGGGAAAAGAAATCAAATACTTGGAAACTGAACAATACCCTGCTGAAAAAAGACTGCGTTATTGAAGACATTAAGGAGGGAATAAAGAAATTCATAGAATGCAACGAGAATGAAAACACTTCCTATCAAAACCTCTGGGACACAGCAAAAGCAGTGCTCAGAGGTCAATTTATATCGAAAAATGCACACATACAAAAAGAAGAAAGAGCCAAAATCAGAGAACTGTCCCTACAATTTGAACAAATAGAAAGTGAGCAACAAAAGAATCCATCAGGCACCAGAAGAAAACAAATAATAAAAATTAGAGCTGAACTAAATGAATTAGAGGACAGAAAGCGATTGAAAGAATTAACAAAGCCAAAAGCTGGTTCTTTGAAAAAATTAACAAAATTGATAAACCATTGGCCAGACTGACTAAAGAAATACAGGAAAGGAAACAAATAACCCAAATAAGAAACGAGATGGGCCACATCACAACAGACCCAACTGAAATTAAAAGAATCATATCAGATTATTATGAAAAATTGTACTCTTAGAAATTCGCAAACCTAGAAGAAATGGATGAATTCCTACAAAAACACTATCTACCTAAACTAACACAATCAGAAGTAGAACAACTAAATAGACCCATACCAAAAAAAGAGATTGAAATGGTAATCAAAAAACTCCCAACAAAAAAAAGCCCTGGCCCGGATGGCTTCATTGCAGAGTTCTACCAAACTTTCAGAGAAGAGTTAACACCACTACTACTAAAGCTATTTCAAAGCATAGAAAATGACGGAATACTACCTAACTCATTCTATGAAGCCACCATATCCCTGATACCAAAACCAGGTAAAGACATCACAAAAAAAGAAAATTACAGACCTATATCTCTCATGAACATAGATGCAAAAATCCTCAACAAAATTCTAGCCAATAGAATTCAACAACATAACAAAAAAATAATCCACCACGACCAAGTGGGATGTATACCAAGTATGCAAGGTTTTTTTTTTAAATGCAAAGTTGGTTTAATATTAGAAAAACCATTAATGTAATCCACCATATAAATAAAACAAAAGACAAAAACCACATGATCTTATCCATTGATGCAGAAAAGGCATTTGAGAAAGTCCAACACCTGTTCATGATAAAAACTCTCAGCAAAATAGGAACTGAAGGAAAATTCCTCAACATAATAAAGGGCATTTTATACAAAGCCAACAGCCAACATCATTCTAAATGGAGAGAGCCTGAAAGCACTTCCCTTGAGAACGGAGGCAGACAAGGATGCCCTTTATCACCGCTCTTATTCGACACTGTGCTAGAGGTCCTAGCCAGAGCAATTAGGCTAGACAAAGAAATAAAGGGCATCCGGATTGTCAAGGAAGAAGTAAAAGTATCTCTGTTTGCAGATGACATGATCTTATACACAGAAAACCCTAAGGAATCCTCCAGAAAACTACTGAAATTAATAGAAGAGTTCGGAAGAGTCTCAGGTTAGACGATAAACATACAAAAATCACTTGGATTCCTCTACATCAACAAAAAGAACATCAAAGAGGAAATCACCAAATCAATACCATTCACAGTAGCCCCCAAGAAGATAAAATATTTAGGAATAAATCTTACCAAGGATGTAAAAGACCTATACAAAGAAAACTACAAAGTACTAGTGCAAGAAACTAAAAGGGACCTACATAAGTGGAAAAACATACCTTGCTCATGGATAGGAAGACTTAACATAGTAAAAATGTCTATTCTACCAAAAGCCATCTATACATACAATGCACTTTCGATCCAAACTCCAATGACATTTTTTTAAAGTGATGGAGGAACAAATCACCATATGGAAGGGAAAGAAGCCCCGGATAAGGAAAGCATTACTGAAAAAGAAGAAGAAAGTGGGAGGCCTCACTCTACCTGATTTTAGAACATATTATACAGCCACAGTAGTCAAAACAGCCTGGTACTGGTACAATAGGCACATAGACCAATGGAACAGAATTGACAACCCAGATATAAATCCATCCACATATGAGCATTTGATATTTGACAAAGGCCCAGTGTCAGTTAATTGGGGAAAAGATAGTCTTTTTAACAAATGGTGCTGGCATAACTGGATATCCATTTGCAAAAAAATGAAACAGGACCCATACCTCACACTATGCACAAAAACTAACTCCAAGTGGATCAAAGACCTAAACATAAAGACTAAAACGATAAAGATCATGGACGAAAAAAGAGGGACAACATTAGGAGCCCTAATACAAGGCATAAACAGAATACAAAACATTACCAAAAATGATGAAGAGAAACCAGATAACTCGGAGCTCCTAAAAATCAAACACCTATGCTCATCTAAAGACTTCACCAAAAGAGTAAAAAGACCACCTACAGATTGGCAAAGAATTTTCAGCTGTGACATCTCCAACCAGCACCTGATCTCTAAAATCTATACGATTCTGTTAAAACTCAACCACAAAAAGACAAACAACCCAATCAAGAAGTGGGCAAAGGATACGAACACGCACTTCACTAAAGAAGATATTCAGGCAGCTAAGAGACACATGAGAAAATGCTCTTGATCATTAGCCGTTAGAGAAATGCAAATTAAAACTACAATGAGATTCCATCTCACTCCAACAAGGCTGGTATTAATCCAAAAAACACAGAATAATAAATGTTGGAGGGGCTGTGGAGAGATTGGAACTCTTATACACTGCTGGTGGGATTGTAAAATGGTACAACCACTTTGGAAATCTATCTGGCGTTTTCGTAAAAAGTTAGAAATAGAACTACCATACAACCCAGAAATCCCACTCCTTGGAATATACCCTAGAGAAGTAAGAGCCTATGCACGAACAGATATATGCACACCCATGTTTATTGCACCACTGTTTACAACAGCAAAAAGCTGGAAGCAACCAAGGTGTCCGTCAATAGATGAATGGTTAAATAAATTATGGTACATTCACACAATGGAATACTACTCATCAATAAAGAACAGTGACGAATCTGTGAAACATTTCATAACATGGAGGAACCTGGAAGACATTATGCTGAGTGAAATTAGTCAGATGCAAAAGGACAAATAGTGTATAAGACCAGTATTATAAGATCTTGAGAAATAGTATAAACTGAAAAGAACACACTCTTTTTTGGTTACAAGTGGGGGAGGGAGGGAGGGTGGGAGAGGGTTATTTACTGACTAGTTAGTAGATAAGAACTACTTTAGGTGAAGGGAAGGACAATACTCAATACAGAGAAGGTCAGCACAACTGGACTGGACCAAAAGCAAAGAAGTTTCTGGAATAAACTGAAGGCGTCGAAGGTCAGCAGAGCAAGGGCTGGGGTTTGGGGACTATGGCTTAAGGGGACTTCTAAGTCAATTGGCAAAATAATTCTATTATGAAAACATTCTGCGTCCCACTTTGAAATGTGGCATCTGGGGTCTTAAATGGTAACAAGCGGCCATCTAAGATGCATCAATTGGTCTCAAACCACCTGTATCAAAGGAGAATGAAGAACACCAAGGTCACAGAATAAGTATAAGCCTGAGACAGAAAGGGCCACATGAACCAGAGACTTACATCATCCTGAGACCAGAAGAACTAGATGGTGCCCGGCTGCAACTGATGACTGCCCTGACAGGGAACACAACAGAGAATTCCTGAGGGGGCAGGAGAACAGTGGGATGCAGACCCCAAATTCTCATTAAAAAACATACTTAATGGTCTGACTGAGACTAGAAGAATCCCGGTGGTCATGGTCCCCAAACCTTCTGTCAGCCCAGGACAGGAACCATTCCCGAAGACAACTCATCAGACATGGAAGGGACTGGACAATGGGCTGGAGAGAGATGCTGATGAAGAGTGACCTACTTGTATTAGGTGGACACTTGAGACTGTATTGGCATCTCCTGTCTGGAGGGGAGATAGGACGGTAGAGAGGGTTAGAAACTGGCAAAACAGTCAAGAATGGAGAGACTGGAAGAAGGGAGCAGGCTGACTCATTAGGGGGAGAGTAAATGGGAGTATGTAGTAAGGTGTATATAAGCTTATATGTGCCAGACTGAATTGATTTGTAAACTTTCACTTAGAGCACAATAAAAACTATTTAAAAAAAAAAAAAGATAAACAGAAGTTTACAGAATTTGTTAAAACCAAACCATAACTGCAAGAAATACTAAACAGAGTTCTTTGATTAGTAAATCAACAATATCAGGTATCAACCCAAGAACAGAATAGTGGGCAGAGCAATCAGAAGTCAACCCAGACAGGGAAATCAAAAAAATAAATCAAGATTTTAAAAAATGCTCAAAACAGGGTAACAGCTATGTTATTATATAAAACAAGACAACATTAAAACAATAAAGAGGGACTAAGAAATGTTGTCATAGATCTTCCATATGGAGAGGAAGAAAAGGTGATACAAAGAAATAAAAGTTAGGTTTAAATTTAGAAAAACGGGTAAATAATAAGGTAACCACAAAGGAGACAAACTATACCACGCATCAAAATAAAATACAAGAAAAAAATAGAGAATCAGCAGAAACAAAATCAACAACAACGAATATGAGGAAAGGACAATATATAATCTACTCAGCACATAAAATTAAGTGGGAAGAAGAAACTGTCAACAACACACAAAAAAAGACATCAAAATAACTGCACTAAATTCATACCTATCCATAATTACCCTGAATGTAAATGGCCTAAATGCACCAATAAAGAGACAGAGAGTGGCAGAATGGATTGGAAAACAAGATCCGTCTATATGCTGCCTAAAGGAGACGCACCTTAGACTTAGAGACACAAACTAAAACTCAAAGGATGGAAAAAAATATATCAAGCAAACAACAAGCAAAAAAGAGCAGGAGTGGCAATATTAATTTCTGAATAAATAGACTTTAAAGTTAAATCCATCAGAAAGGATAAGGAAGGACACTATATAATGATTAAAGGGACAATATACCAAGAAACTATAACCATATGAAATATTTATGCACCCAATGACAGGGCTGCAAGATACATAAAACAAACTCTATCAGCATTGAAAACAGAGATAGACAGCTCCACAATAATTGTAGGAGACTTCAACACACCACTTTTGGTGAAGGACAGGATATCCAGAAAGAAGCTCAATAAAGACACGGAAGATCTAAATGCCACAATCAACCAACTTGACCTCGTAGACATATACAGAACACTCCACCCAACAGCAACCAAGTATACTTTCTTTTCTAGTGCACATGGAACATTCTCTAGAATTGACCACATATTAGGTCATAAAGCAAGCCTTAGCAGAATCCAAAACACTGAAATATTACAAAGCATCTTCTCTGACCATAAGGCCATAAAAGTGGAAATCAATAACAGAAAAGCAGGGAAAAGAAATCCAACACTTGGAAACTGAACAATACCCTGCTCAAAAAAGACTGGATTATAAAAGACATTAAGGATGGAATAAAGAAATTCATAGAAACCAATGACAATGAAAACACTTCCTATAAGAACCTTTGGGACACAGTGAAAGCAGTGCTCAGAGGTCAGTTTATATCAATAAATGCACACATCCAAAAAGAAGAAAGGGCCAAAATCAAAGAATTATCCCTACAACTTGAACTAATAGAAAGAGAGCAACAAAAGAAACCCTCAGGCACCAGAAAAAAATAATAATAATAAAAATTGGTGCAGAACGAAATGAAATGGAAAACAAAAAAACAATTGAAAGAGTTAAGAAGAGCAAAAGGTGGTTCTTTGAAAAAAATCAACAAAATTGATAAACCATTGGCCAAACTGACAAAAGAAAAACAGGAGAGGAAGCAAATAACCCAAATAAGAAATGAGATGGGTGATATTACAACAGACCCAACTGAAATTAAAAGAATCATATTCAGATTACTATGAAAAATTGTACTCTAACAAATTTGAAAACCTAGAAGAAATGGATGAATTCCTAGAAACACACTACCTACCTAAACTAACACAAACAGAGGTAGAACAACAAAATAGACCCATAACAAAAGAAGAGATTGAAAAGGTAATCAAAAACTCCCAACAAAAAAAAAGCCCTGACCCAGAAGGCTTCACTGCACAGTTCTACCAAACTTTCAGAGAAGAGTTAACATCACTTACTACTAAAGGTATTTCAGAGCACAGAAAAGGATGGTATACTCCCAAACCCATTCTATGAAGCCAGCATATCCCTGATACCAAAGCCAGGTAAAGACACCACAAAAAAAAAAAAAAAAAAATTACAGACGTATATCCCTCATGAACGCAGATGAAAAAATCCTCAATAAAATTCTAGCCAATAGAATTCAACAACATAGGAAAAAAAAAATTCACCATGACCAAGTGGGAGTCATACCAGGTATGCAGGGATGGTTCAACATTGGAAAAACAATTAATGTAATCCATCATATAAATAAAAGACAAGAATCATGATTTTATCAATTGATACAGAAAAGGCATTTTACAAAGTTCAACACCCATTCATGATAAAAACTCTCAGCAAAATAGGAATAGAAGGAAAATTCCTCAACATAATAAAGGGCATTTATACAAAGCCAATAGCCAACATCATCCTAAATGGAGAGACCTGAAAGCATTCCCTTTGAAATCAGAAATCAGAAAAGGATACCCTTTATCACCACTCTTATTCAACACTGTGCTGGAGGTCCTAGCGAGAACAATTAGGCAAGGTAAAGAAATAAAGGGCATCCAGATTGGCAAGGAAGAAGTAAAAGTATCTCTATTTGCAGATGACATGATCTTATACACAGAAAACCCTAAGGAATCCTCAAGAAAACTACAGAGTATTGGGATACAAGATAAACATACAAAAATCAGTTGGATTCCTCTACACCAACAAAAAGAATGTTGAAGAGGAAATCACCAAATCAATACCATTTACAGTAGCCCCCAAGAAGATAAAATACTTAGGAATAAATCTTACCAGGGATGTAAAAGACTTATACAAAGAAAACTACAAAACACTTCAGCAAGAAACCAAGAGAGGCCTATATAAGTGGAAAAATATACCTTGCTCATGGATAGGAAGACTTAACATTATAAAAATGTCTATTCTACCAAAAGCAATCTACAGATTTAATGCAATTCTGATCCAAATTCCAACGATATTTTTTAATGAGATGGAGAAACAAATCACCAACTTCATATGGAAGGGAAAGAGGTCCCAGATAAGTCATGTATTACTGAAAATGAAGAACAAAGTGGGAGGCCTTACTCTGCCTGATTTTAGAACCTATTATACCACCACAGTAGTCAAAACAGCTTGGTACTGTATATAGACCAACGCAACAGAATTGAGAATCCAGACATAAATCCATCCACATATGGGCAGTTGATATTTGACAAAGGCCACAAAACAGTTAAATGGGGAAAGGTCAGTCTTTTTAACAAATGGTACTGTCATAACTGGATATCCATCTGCAAAAAAATGAAACAAGACCCATACCTCACTCCATGAACCAAAACAAGCTCAAAATGGATCAAAGACCTAAATATAAAATCTAAAACGATAAAGATCATGGAAGAAAAAATAGGGACAACGTTAGGAGCTGTAATACATGGCACAAACAGTACACAAAACATTACTAACTATGCAGAAGAAAAACCAGATAACTGGGAGCTCCTAAAAGTCAAACACCTATGCTCATCCAAAGACTTCACCAAAAGAGTAAAAAGATTACCTACAGACTGGGAAAAATCCTTTAGCTATGACATTTCTGATCAGCTCCTGATCTCTAAAATCTACATCATACTGCAAAAACTCAACTACAAAAAGACAACCCAATTAAAAAATGGGCAAAAAACATGAACAGACACTTCACTAAAGAAGACACTCGGGTAGCTAACAGATACATGAGGAAATGCTAACAATCATTAGCCATTAGAGAAATGCAGATCAAAACTACAATGAGATTTCATCTCACTCCAACAAGGCTGGCATTAATCCAAAAAAACACAAAATAATAAATGTTGGAGAGTCTGCGGAGAGATAGGAACACTTCTACACTGCTGGTGGGGATGTAAAATGGTACAACCACTTCGAAAATCAATTTGGCACTTCCTTAAAAAGCTAGAAATAGAACTACCATACGTCCCAGCAGTCCTACTCCTTGGAATACATCCTAGAGAAATAAGAGCCTTTACACGAACAGATATATGCACACCCATGTTTACTGCAGCACTGTTTACAACAGTGAAAAGTTGGAAGCAACCAAGATGCCCATCAATGAATGAATGGATAAATAAATTATGGTATATTCACACAGTGCAATACTACACATAGATAAAGAACAGTCATGTATCTCTGAAACATTTCATAACATGGAGGGACCTGGAAGGCATTATGCTGAGTGAAATTAGTCAGTTGCAAAAGGACAAATGTTGTATAAGACCACTATTATAAGAACTCTAGAAATAGTTTAAACAGAGAAAAAAATATTCTTTGATGGTTATGACAGGGGGGAGGGAGAGAGAGTGGGAGGGGATATTTACTAATTAGATAGTAGATAAGAACTACTTTAGGTGACGGAAAGGCAACACACAATACAGGAGAAGTCAGCACAGCTGGACTAAGCCAAAAGCAAAGAAGTTTCCTGAATAAACTGAATGCTTCAAAGGCCAGTGTAGCAGGGGCAGAGGTTTGGGGACCAGTGTTTCAGGGGACATCTAAGTCAATTGGCATAATAAAATCTGTTAAAAAAACATTCTGCATCCCACTTTGGAAAGTGGCATCTGGGGTCTTAAATGCTAGCAAGCGGCCATCTAAGATCCATGAATTGGTTGCAATCCACCTGGGTCAAAGGAGAATGAAGAACACCAAGGACACAAGGTAATTACGAGTGCAAGAGACAGAAAGGGCCCCATAAACCAGAGACTACATCAGCCTGAGACCAGAAGAACTAGATGGTACCCGGCTACAACTGATGACTGACCTGACAGGGAACACAACAGAGAACCCCTGAGGGAGCAGGAGAGCAGCGGGATGCAAACCCCAAATTCTCGTAAAAAGACCAGACCTAATGGTCTTAGACTAGAAGGACTCCAGTGGTCGTGGCCCCCAGACCTTCTATTGGCCCAGGACAGGAACCATTCCCAAAGCCAACTCTTCAGACATGGATTAGACTGGACAATGGGTTGGAGTGGGATGCTGGTGAGGAATGAGCTTCTTGGATCAGGTGGACACTTGAGACTATGTTGGCATCTCCTGCCTGGAGGGGAGATGAGAGGGTAGAGAGTGTTAGAAGCAGGCGAAATGGATACGAAAAGAGAGAGTGGAGGGAGGATGTGGGCTGTCTCATTAGGGGGAGAGCAATTGGGAGTATGTAGCAAGGTGTATGTAAGTTTTTGTGTGAGAGACTGACTTGATTTGTAAACGTTCACTTAAAGCACAATTTAAATAAATTAAGAGTTAAAAAGTGTTGATTAAAAAAGTAATATGTAAGCTAAATTTCAGGTGATTAAAAAATATGGGCAGTTGCTGAACCTAAAGCATGCTAAGGTTCACGTGGTTTTCGAGGAAAAGATACAGATATTGATCGAAGTAGGTGCTAAATAAAATTTGTTAGATGTTTTAAGGGTGAGGGCATTATGGGAACATGAATGATTCCAAAGGGCTCCCTTTACCTCCACTCCCAACACTAAGCTTTTAGCTTCTTCTAAGCCATACTGCTGCTAGGACTTATAGGCAACTGATGGTAATGTAAGTATGGTTTGGGGTTTCACTGGGATCTTGTTAGACAAAAGAGAACCGGTATGGAACTTTTTTCTACATGTGTTGAAGCTCAGGGATGAGGATTATAAGGTAGTGGACCCCAGGGAGAACTTGACTGTCAGGAATCTTTAGATTTCAGGGAAGAAAGTCAACTCTGGCCCACGTGTAAGTGTATTGGGTCTCCCTAAAGCCAAAAAAGAATTTAATGGGTAGATTGTGTTCTCCATGCCTTTGAGGCTGAGAGTCCAGAGAGCTCAGGAAGAACAGGGAGGCCCTTCAGGCACCTCTCAGCAAGGATTGCCTCTTCACTTTTCACTGTCTAGGGGATATCCCAACAAACAGACCTGAACCCATCTGAGGTGAGCCAGCAACCAGAGAAAGGAAAATCAGCAGAATAATCAGAATGTGTACTCAGTAAAACAGAGATGCTAAAGAAGCTGAAAATATGAATAAGAATAAGAGCATTTAAGAAAATTCAAGTATAGCACGTGTTAGTGTGCATGCACACATACCACCTCCGCTCCCTGCCCAGAAGAAAAAAAAATACCCACTGCCATGGAGTCGATTCTGACTTATAGTGACCCTACAGGACAGAGTAGAACTGCCCCATAGTGTTTCCAAGAAGTGGCTGGTGGATTTGAACTGCCAACCTTTTGGTTAGAAATCTCTTAGCCACTGCAGTACCAGGATTCTGTGCATGCCCACACACTTCTAAGGATAGTCACCGTTAGTCCCATCCATTGTTAGTAGCTTGAAAGACTAAGTGCAAGAAATACCTCCAAGTACAAAGCCCACCCAGTTTTGTATTTTTTTTTTTTAAGTACAAAGCAGACATACATAAATGAAAATCATGAGGGAAAATTTGAAGACTATATTGACGAAATCTAACATGCAATTAATGGGAGTTCTGGAAGGAGACAAAAGAACAAATGGAAAAGATAAAAATATTCAATAAAAGAAGAAAATTTTACCTGAGTTAGACAAAGAATGGAGTCTGCTCATGAAGTCGAGACTGGGCAGATGAGAAAAGCACACATTTAGGCATGCCTTGGCAAAATTCCTGAATGCTAAGGATAACCAGAAAATTTTATAAATGTCCAGAACAGAGAAAGCAAATTCCTTACAAGGAAAAAAATCAGACTGGCAATGAAACAGCCAGTCTGTGCACCCTGAGAGAAAAGGCCTGTCTCCAAGGACTCTTTACCATCCAGGCAATTTATTATCTACCTTTCAGGGCAAAAATAAAACAATAAACCAGAAAACTGAGCTCAAGATAGAAGAAAAGAGAAGGAAACATCAGTTAGCCATTTAAATTAGATGAGGACAGACATCTCAGGATGGTGGAAATTGGAATTTAAAACTTTTGAAACAGAAAAGATTAGTAAGAGCATTCTAATGATCTCACTGTGGCAGAGCAACAAGGAAGGTAAGGTGTATTCTAAAGAGGGAGACGGAACTCTGCCAGTTATCAGAACACAGCATTAAAAAAATCCTGTGTAATCAAATAAGTATGGTATTTATTTAGAAAAAGACAAGAGTAAAGCTGAACAAAATAAAGATTGCAGACACAGACCAAAGGATACACGAGAATTTGATATGTGACAGAGGTGGTTGAATTCTGTTGGACAAGGAAGAAGGAACTACAGCTGGTTATCCACTTGGAAGAAGAGAGAAATAAAGTCCTATGCTTAGACAGCAAAAGTGACTTCAAGTGAATTATAGGTTTAATTTGAAAAAAATAAAAACATTGCAAGAAAATCGAGTAAACTACATGTATTATCTAAGGAAAGAGAGATTTTTCTTTGCCTTGTATGATCCTACACAGATATTTGTATATGTATAAACACCTAAAGAAAGTAATCAGTACATCCAATAAAAGATGGGAAAGGAAAAGTAACATTAAGAAAGGACAATACAGAGAAAGCATAATATAATATGGGCAAGCGTTAAGTCCAAACATTATATGAGGAACAAAATAGAATGGTTATATTCACCTGTTCATCTTAAATTGGGTGAAATAATCACAGTCTATTTATCTCCCACTGACAAATGGTAAACTTAAAATGAAATGACACTAGAAAGGGAGAAAAAAATATCAGGTAAATAACAAAAATTTAAAACGGTGATTTTTTTTTTTTTTTTTGGCATTTGAATAATTGCACAGTCCACCAAATAAACAGTCATGAACTTTTTGTACTTCATACTTTTCAGAATCTGACAGGTTAAGCACAGAGTATGATATAATTTCAAAAGCTTTACTTAACTCTTTCATATATATGTATATACTAGACACACACACACACACATAAGTAAACTTTATACCCTCCAAATCACAGATTACTCATTGTTTTCAAACACAATGAGACGTTAACAAATTAACAAGTAACTACGTATCTTAGGCCAGAGAGAAAATGTCAACAAAACCCCAAAAGGCAGAAATTGGTTAAAAAGGAAATCAAAATTGAAATGCAAGCTAATCAATAAATGACAACAATAGCTCTATATACACCCATGGGATGCAGTCAAATTGATATGCACAGAAAAACATGTAGCCTTATATGTATGTATTAGAAAACCAAAAAGGCTAAATGTAACTAAACCTTAAGTCTTGGAAGCTAGAAAAGTAATTGATGACTACCAAGAACAGGCCTTGAAAAGACTAATAAAAACATAAAACTTTCAGTAAGTTTAATTAAAGAGAAAAACAAAGATAAACTAGAACCAAAGAGGAAATAACAATAGTATGGAGATTAAATAACCTGTGAGGGAATATCATGTACAAATTATACCAAAAAGTTTGAAAATCTAGAAGAAACAGATAGTCTAAGAAAAAAATTATTTTAGAGATCTAAGGATGGTTTCATGTTTAAAAGTCAGTGAATGCACTTTTTATTACATCAACAGATTGAAGAAGTATCATTTGACAATCTCAACAGAGGAGGAATAAGTATTGTTAAAATTCATAGTCCATTTTTTACTAAAAACAAAAATTCTTATTCAGTAAGAAATAACCTCTATCTAATTCGATAAACTTTGCTCATGAGAAACTTCCAACAAAATCACAGTTAATGACAAAACAGTAGAAACATCCCCATTAGGACAGGAAGGAAGACAGGAATGCCAGCCATCAATCTGGTCCTGAGGATCCTTGGTAATGTAAGAACATAAGAAAAAGAAAAGGTATAAACACTGGAAAGCAAGAGACAAAAACGGCATAATTTGAAGATGGTATGATTTGCTAGTTAGTAACTCCAAGGGAAGTGACAAAATTTTTAGAATAAGAGAGTTCAGTAAGGTTAAAAAGGGTATAAATAAGACTAATAAATCAATAGTTTTCCTTTATGTCAGCAATATTCAATTAGAAGATTATGGGAAAAATCCATTCCCAGTATCAACAACTACTACTATAAATTTAAAAAGGTGCAATTCTATGTTAAAAAAACTATAAGATTTTCCTAACAGACATATTAGACCAAGGTAAATGGAAAAACATACCATGTTTCTTAATAGGAAGGCTCGTATTTTCCCATTTTCCACAAATTATAAATTCAGTGCAGTCCTAAGCAAATCTCAGGATGTTAAAATGGAACTTGGCAAACTAATTCTAAAATACATCTGAAAGAAAAAATACTCAAAAATAGCCCAATTTTATTTTTAAAAAGAAAAATAAGGGGAATGTGCCCTATAAGGTATTTAAATTTGCTTTCAAATAAAAGGCCATTCATTTAGTCATTCAGTCAATATCTTTTTGTATACTATATGCCTGAACTCTTCTAGGAATACAGAAGCAAACAAAGCATACAAAATTTTTGCCCTTTCAGAAATGTATATAAGGACTTCTGATTCTGGTAATGGTGGGATAGGTAATTTGAATAATTTCTCTCTCTCTGAGGTCAACTAAAAAAGTCGGGTTAATAAAGAAAAAACCTTTATAAAAGTACCAGAAAACTGACATGATAGTTAAGAATTACCAAGTCAAAACCTATGAAAAGATGAGAGGCCAGCAAGGCAACCCAGGACTGAAACCTTTTGTTTTTGCCCTGAGGACATGTGCTATCCGGAATAAATAGCTATGCAACAAAGCTGAACATCTGATTGCCTCATGAAGATATGAGGACAAAACTACACCCTCAGGGTAGGACGTAGACCAGAAGTTAAGCCAGCCTTCCCATGATCCAGATCTTACAGCCTGACTTTGGGTCATCTGAGTAGACCAGGTAAACTCAAGCTTGTAATGTGGAATTAATGTGTTCTCAACCAGGGCAAGGACCCCTGGTGACGCAGTGGTTAAGTGCTCGGCTGCTAACTGAAAGGTTGGTGGTTTGAATCCACCAGCAGCTCCGCGGGAGAAAGATGTGTCAGTCTGCTTCTGTAAAAAATTACAGCCTCAGAAACTCTATAGTTCTACTCCATCCTAAAGGGTCACTATGAGTCGGAGTCAACTCGACAGCAGTGAGTTTGGTTTTGGTTTAAACCGTAGCATTCCCAGGTACCTGGTGGAACTACATGAAAATTCTATGGAAAAAGATATTATTCCAGTCCTCAAAATAGTTCTACAGTAATCTCCAAATATAATATACAGCATATAGTCAAAGATATATGCACACAAGAAAACAAGATACCATGAACAAGACTCAGGCCTATAATTATTTTAGATTCTGGAATTATCAGATACAAACTATAAAACAATTATGTAGGGCACATTTAAAGAAATAAAAACCAAGCAGGGCATTAGAAACAAGAAGAGTGACACAGCATATTTGAAAAAGAACCAACAGAATTGCTAGATCTGAAAAATGACATAACCAAAATTAAGACCCCAGTGGATGCGTTTAACAGCAGCTGAGAAAATCAGTAAATCTAAGAAGATAGGTCAAAAGAAACTACTCAAAATGTAGTACACAGAGACAAAAAGATGGAAAACAGACAGTAGAAGACCGAGAGGACAGTGAGATGATCTAACATACAGTTAGCTGGAATTCCAAAAGAACAAGAGAAAGAAAATAGGGCATAAAAAAAACCCAGAAGTGATAATGGCTAGGAAATTTCTAAAAGTTCAATTGTTGTTGTTAGGTGCCATCAAGTTGGTTCCTACTCATAGCGACGCCATGTACAACACAACGGAACACTCCCCCATCCTCACTATCATTGTGCTTGGGCCCACTGTTGCAGCCACTGTGTCAATCCATCTCGTTAAGGGTCTTCCTCTCTTTCGTTGGCCCTTTACCAAGCATGATGTCCTTCTCCAGGGACTGATCCCTCCTGATAGCATGTCCAAAGTATGTGAGATGCAGTCTTACCATCCTTGCTTCTAAGGGGCATTCTGGTTGTACTTCTTCCAAGACAGAGTTGTTCGTTCTTTTGGCAGTCTACGGTATATTCAATATTCTTCACCAATACCACAATTCAAAGGTATTAATTCTTCTTCAGTCTTCCTTATTCATCATCCAACTTTTGCATGCATAGGAGGAGACTGAAAACACCATGGCTTGGGTCACATGCACCTTAGTTTCAAGGTGACATCTTTGCTTTTCAACACTTTAAAGTGGTCTTTTGCAACCAATTTGCCCAATACAATGAGTCTTTTGATCTCTCGACTGCTGCTTCCATGGGTGCTGATTGTGGATTCAAGTAAAACGAAATCCTTGACAACTTTAATCTTTTCTCCATTTATCACGATGTTGCTTATTGGCCCAGTTGTGAGGATCTTTGAGGTGTAATCCATACTGAAGGCTATGGTCTTTGATCTTCATTAGTAAGTGCTTCAAGTATTCTTCACTTTCAGCAAGGTTATGTCATCTGCATATCGCAGGTTATTAATGAGTCTTCCTCCTATCCTGATGCCCCAGTCTTCTTCATGTAGCCCAGCTTCTCAGATTATTTGTTTAGCATACAGATTGAATGAGTATGCCAAAAGGATACAACCATGACACACACCTTTCCTGACTTTAAACCATGCAGTATCCCCTTGTTCTGTTTGATTGACTGCCTCTTGATCTATGTACAGGTTCCACATGAGCACAATTATGTGTTCTGGAATTCCCATTCTTCAAAGTGTCATCCATAATTTGTTATGATCCACACAGTCAAATGCCTTTACATAGTCAGTAAAACACAGGTAAACATCTTTCTAGTATTCTCTGCTTTCAGCCAGGATCCATCTAACATCAGCAACGATATCTCTGGTTCCATGTCCCCTTCTGCATCCGGCTTGAGTTTCTGGCAGTTCCCTGTTGATGTACTGCTGCAGCCGCTTTTGAATGATCTTCAGCAAAATTTTACTTGTGTGTGATATTAATGATATTATTCGATAATTTCTGCATTCCGTTGGATCACCTTTCTTGGGAATAGGCATAAATATGGATCTCTTCCAGTTGGTTGGCCAGGTAGCTGTCTTCCAGCTTTTTTGGTATAGACGAGTGTGCACCTCCAGGGCTGCATCATTTGTTGAAACATCTCAACTGGTATTCTGCCAATTCCAGGAGCCTTGTTTTTTGCCAGGGCCTTCAGTGCAGCCTGGACTTCTTCCTTCAGTACCATCGGTTCCTGATCATATGCCACCTCCTGAAATCACTTAACGTCGACCAATTCTTTTTGATATAGTGACTCTGTTCAATGAGTCCAAACTTGACAAACATAAAAAAAAAACTCCCATCTAGACAAATCACATTAAAACTTCAGAAAACTAGAGATAAATATCTTAAAAGCAGCCGAAAAACAAAGTATAGCTTATTTTAAAATGAGCAACAGTTCAACTTACAAGAATGAAGGCCAGAAAATGATGTAATAGCTTTGATATGCTGAAAACAAACTAACAAAAAAACCCGCCAACCTAGAATTCTATACCCAGTGAAAATATTGTTCAAGATCAAATAAAGGTGTCTTCAGGCAAATGCAAATCAAGAACATTTGCCACACGAAGACCTAAAGATATTCAAAAGGCGAATTCAGTTACATTAAAATTAAGAACTCTTCATTAAGAGTCACCATAAAGCAAGTAAAACAAAAGAACAATAAAATAGAAGGTAACTACAATATGTATAACCTAAGGACTGGTGGAATTTCTAAGAGCCAATATGAAAAAGGACAGACCTCACAATAAAAAAAAATGGACAATTTATAAAGATATTTGTCAAAAGAGCAAATCCAAGGTTCAATAAACATGAAAAGATGACCATTTACAGTAATCCAGAAAATGTAAATTAAATTCACAATCAAATATCATTAACACACCTACGAACTGGCAAAAATTAAAAAGGGTGACAACAGTATCAGTGAGGATATGGAGGAACGAGAACCCTTACGCACTCCTTGTAGCTATATAAACTATTCTGGAAAACAATTTGGCCATATCTAAATTGAAGAAGCATATACTTTATAACCCAAAAAATTTCACTCCTTAGCATATACCCTAGAGAAACTGTTCACCAGGAAACATACAAGAATATTCACAGCTCCACAGCTCTTAATAGCCATAAACTGAAAACCATCCAAATGGCTACTAACAGTAAGAAAGGACAATTTTGCACTCGTAAGAAGTCGAACTGTTAAGTATTGCAAATAAACCGATGTCAGAAAAGTCAGAAGAATGGTAACGAGAGGGAGGGAATTCTACTGGGATACAGGGTCACTATGAGTTGCTAATTGACTTGACGGCAGTGAGTTTGGTTTTTGGAGAGGAAGTGCTACTGGAGCAGAGAAAATTGGGCTCCCTGAGGGTGCTGGCTATGATATACACAGTGTTCTTCAACAGTATTTAAAACTTTTCTTTAAACAGTAATATGTTCATGTTATATACACATACATATATCAACAAAAAAAATCTGCTAAGAGGCAACTTGTACATACTTTTACATATTGGGTATTTGTAATATTAGAAAGAATCAGGCCTACTAGAATATCAGTTCAGCCCTCTAAAGCCAATTTAAAATGTGTAAATGAGTAACGGACTTAAGACTTGTAATTTTTTATGTTTTTATGTGATTTGAAACTTAGAAACCTTACTAAGTTATATGAGGCACTGAAATATTCAAGAGAATGCAGGGTTCCACATATTTATTATTCATATTTATTAAGTTTATTATAATAATAAAAGATATTTATGTTCTTAAAAAGATTTTAAATCAGAGAACTAAAGTTCTTGAAATAGAAACTGAATATACTGAATTTTAAAATGCAGCTTAAAATGTTTACAGAAGTTTAATTCAGTTGTAAATGGAACAAAATAGTATCTAAAAGCCCATTATTTAAAGGTATTTGCTGAAATCTGCTAAACTCATCATCAGAAAAATAAAATTCCATGAGTTGACCTTAAAAGCTTAAGAAAGAGCTCTTTGGATTTATACTTTAAGGCATCAAATATGAATTTTAACAGCAAACTTCTATATAATCTTTTTCTCCCAACTTTTTCAGAATATGCAAAACAATATTTAACACTATCTCTCTTCCAATCACATGACAACAAACAAAAAAACCTATCCAAAAAGATCTTGGGGTTAATTTAATTAGAATTTATCTAGGATCATATGCAAAAACATAAACCACTTGGCAATTGATATGGTCACATAATACTGCTTTCAGAGTAGTTACTCTTTCTTTTTTTTTTCCAGGGGGTGGAGGGGAAAGGTCCACAGACCAATTTGAGCATCTGATGAGCGCTATGAATTCCCAGAAAAATGCCTAAGACGTACAAATGCAAAATTCTGAAATCAATTTTAAAGCCGCCAAACATCTCTTGAAAATCTGGATAAGGAACACTTACACTCTCTATTGTTTCAGTAGCCAACTACTAAGTCAGGGCTGAAATTATTTTAGACACATCATCTAGCAAAACAATTACATACTTAAGTTTTTATTATTTTAATTCTGAAAATTAATGCCTTTATGATCAAAAGCTCACTTATTCTGCTTTGTCACTTAAAGATGAACAAGATACTATTTTCTACCTATTAAATACACAAAGGTTTATTTTGTTTTAAAGAATACATTGGCAAGGGTGAGAAGAGCCATAAGCAATTCTCATACATTGTAGGTAGGAGTATATAGTTAAACGACCTTTCTGGACACAATTTGGAAATTATATATAGCCTCAAATTAGTGGGCAACGTCCAACTCTTTGACTTACCAGTTCCACTACTAAAAATTAATCATAATAATTTCAGATGTGAACAAAAATTTATTGCAAGGACGTTTATCAAAAGCACTCTTTCCAAAAACCTGCAGACAACATAACATGCTCGACAATGGCGGAGTAAACAGTGTAGGGTACAATGGAACATTACGCAAAAATTTAAAGTGTATCTAAGAAGAATATTTATAGTGGCGTGAAAAAGCTTCTGGGTGTACTGATAAGAGAATAAAGGTTCATTTTCTACACAGCACGATCGCTTTTTTTTTTTTTTTAGAAAGGGAAATAAGGTCTATAAACAGGAAAACAAGGCTAGAAGGGTATGACAAATTTTTCATATGGGGGAATTTTTTTTTAACATTATAATAGCAAAAGGCAGTGGGTTGGGAATAGCAAAAAAAAAAAAAAGATAGTAATTTACTAGATTTTATCTACTCTTTGTTTCTTTTGGCTTTGGCCTTGTTCTAATATGCATGCAGTAACAGGTATCAATTCTGTAAGTTTTTATTTATTATTCTTGCTGTTGTTTGCCTAGGCATTTAATGGTATTTGAGTATGAGCGAGTATTACATACTTCCACAGTAAGGAAAAAAACCTAAGTTACCCACTGGACCGATATGTTCTAACTGCAAAGTCTCTGGGAGGTTATATGTATGTCCTTAAGAAAAGTTTGTCTATTAAATTATTACCAAACAACTTATCATCTCCCAAACCCATAAGCAGATATGTGAAACCTTAAACAGAGACATGCCATAGTTCTAATACATTCTATAAGAAGAATAGTGGAAAATACTTTCGGAGAAGTTTACTTTTTGTCTTGCTGCTATTAATCAGTATTTCTGATTAAAAACAAACAAAAAAAAAGCGACCTAATACTAAAAAACCTATTGCCGTCAAGTCGATTCCGACTCACAGCGACCACCTAATACTAAAGAAGTTCAAATACTAGGCAATGACAAAGAAATTAAAGGAAAATTAGTCAATACTGACCAATGCAAGTCATATTCTGAACACGAAAATCTATGCTGTAACTTCAGATAGCATTTTATAATTTTCTCTTAGTGGAAGCCAAATGGAAATATATCTATTTTCTTTGAAAAATAAGACAGACTGAATGCTTCCTCAAGAATTCTTTAAAATTTGTAACCCTAATATTTTTACTATGAAAAATGTTTTGTTTACTTTTCAGGAATTCCTCAAGTTTACTTTTTGATTATTCTAATTTGAATTATTCTATTTTGATGATTTAATTATTTTATATCTAGGAGGAAAAATAAGTTTTAAATATAGTTCAACATATAAAAACAAGCTTCATCTAGGTTTGATTCTGAAGCTTACAGTCAAAGTAACTATTCTACCTGTATTCAAACATCCTGAAAGCTGGCTTGACGAAATAAAATTATAAAAATTAGAGCTGAAAGGGGCGTTAGTGATTGCTAACCTTTAACACCAGAAATCTTGTTATGATTCTTCTTTTCCTGCTGAACTCCACTTGCTATGTATTACGTCCTCCAATTAAATGTGATGTTATAGTTAGTCTTGCAATTATAGGCAAATGCAGTTTCTACTTAGTCTTTTGAAAAATTTAAAATAACTTACAAGTACTTATCCCTGATCTAGTACCCTGTGAAGGTGATTTTACGTATCAACTTTGCTAGGTTAGGGTTCCCAGTTGTTATTATGAAGTAGTTACATGTGATTAAATCAGTTGGCTTTAAATAAAGCAGAGTACCTTCCATAATGTGGGTGAACCTCAACAATCAGTTGAAGGTTTTAAGAACAAAAAAGGGAGTTTCCCTAGGGTGTATTCTGCCTCCAAACTATCAACAGACGTTTTGCTACAGCTCCCTCATTCTTCACTCTTCCCATGGCCTCATCTAAGGTTCTGTTTCTCTAAAGAACCTTGACTTAAGACTTAACCCAAGGATTAGGGGACCTTTGGTTGGGAATGATCTATCTAGTTTAATCTCCTAATTTCACATACAAAGTGGTTGTGGATTTAGAGGTTTGATAGTCAAAAAAATTACCTATCTCACATAAATTATATATTGACTAATGCAGTGCTTCTAGAAAAACCAAATCCTGTGAATAATCTGCTAAGTAAAAACAATTTAAATCAAATCAAGGACAACCTCAGATGGACTGTTTCCATCTGTGAAGTGATAAAAATAAGAAATGCTTCACATTATAGTTTTCTTTAAGCCTTCTTTTTATTTAGAGATTTTTCTGGTAAGGAGATATACCATAGGAAAGCAATTTCACTGGCAGTGAGGTATGTATATACTCTACCAAAATACTTCTTATTTTAACTGTTTTTAACTTTATTTACATACGAAGAAAATTATCAATGCATATCCTTGGCTCAACTATAGTATTAGCCATATCACATGGAATAAAACGAAATGGTGCTTGCATACAAAAACTGTTATTTGTAAAGCAATCTGATTTCATATTAAAAGGACTAATTTGTTTTTGGAAAGAGTTCAAAAGAACAATCACAATTTATCATGACCAAGACACCTGCACCATATTTTCCATTCCTCACAGCACATTTATTTCAGTAATTCCGTTATGTCGGTTCTTAGCATGAGCATAGTGTTACACGATTTCGTACATATAATTACATCCAAAACAAGTTCTAAAATTTAAATTGTAAACATTCTCATCATATGTAGAAATATGTCAATTGGTGTATTAAGTTTTGCTAACTGATCAAATTTGGAAGAGAATATAAATGAGAAAGTCTATTCTAAATTGTGTAGTGAGCACTGTTTATTAATTACATTTCTACAATGTTAAATAAAGAGGCAAACCTGTCCTGTAAGCATGTCAAATTTTAGGTGAAACATTAAAAAGAAACAAATCTGTTAACAAAAGGATGTCTTGCAATAAAGAACATTAGATTTTTTTTAAAATCTATTATGATACAAAAATGTAAAGGGTAAATAGCATCTTTGTTGACAAAGTAGGAGGTAGCATGGATGCACCACTTTATTGTCTGAGAAATGCAACTGGAGTAAAGAATATTTCCTTACCACAAATAATTTCCAGGAATATGTACATATTTCTTTTAGAAATATTTGTTTAAACAAATCTCCCTCCACTTTTTAGTATAAAAAAAACCGTTTTGTGTGGTTTTAAAAAAACACTTACACATCTAGATAGAATAAGTATTCATTGCCCTATTTGAGTGAACAGTCTCAAACTATGAAGTACATGATATTTAATGCCCTAAATTGAGTAAATTTAGTTAGCGGTTCCTGGTATTATACAAAACACTAAGTACATACAAACAAAATATAATATCTTATTTTTTTATGCAAGTCTTGTGGGGAATAAACAGAGCCTTGATTCTGGTAACACTGAAGAGAACATAATTTTCCAATAAGTCTGTCTATAAGTACCCATGTGCAACAGTTTATAAGTGGCTGCTTACATGTAGTAATGATCTTTTATTGAGTGAACACAGTTAACTGACAAAACGTAGTAAACCTTAAAAACACACCTTCCGCCCTATAAAATATATAGACTACTTACTGTTTTAAGTACTTAATTTGCTCTGATGTCATTGTAGCTCACTTTTCCCCATTTTCCTGTTTTACTATTTATAAACGGATAATTTAATGTGGCTTAAAAAAAAAAAAAAAGACAAAGAATTTCAAATTTACATCCAATTCAAATTTGCTATTTAAAAGGTTTCCTTGTTCTATGAAGCTGCTTCTGCCATTAGTAGAGAAAATGAAGTTTCTGTAATGGAGGCAGGCTTTTTAAGTAGTGACGTGACTTCCACCATGCCAGCTCCAGTCCGTGGAAGATTAGCGTTTACAATGTGCCGTTGTAAGTGCTTAATCCAGTCTTCCTGAACAGACAATGGTCCTCGGAAGACTAGGCCACAAAACCTATAGAAGAAGTTGATAACAGATCTCTTAACACGACTAATTCCCTTTATTTAAAACCAATTCATATAAAACCCATAAACATAAGGAGTAAACATATTAGAGACAGTGCTGCAGTAAGAGTTTCTAAGTAAATATAAAGTTGAAATAGTTCAATATCGAAACTCCCAATTCATATGTTTAACAGCTACCATAAACTCCAGTACTATTTACAGGGGTGGGAACATTATTAGAAGGTTAAGATAAATCAAAAGTCTTCATATTTACCTAACTTAATATAGTTAAAATAACTATAACTCAAAAATGTATCACTCTTTAGGAAAGACCCTTCTCTAACTCAGAACTCTTTAAGCTGCAGTGTTGTTGCATGTCTGTGTTTGTTGTATGTAAGTATGGAAAGGGGGAATGAATGAGTATGTACAGATATACTTAGAAGTATAAACCAAAACAAAAGCAAACGCACTGAGAAAATGTGTCCCCAGTAAGGAACTCAAGACACTAAAAACAAACAAGCAAATCAAACCTAATTAAAACAAAAACAAAACAAAAAAGCCACCCTTATAAGTCACATTACAATAAGTCTATTGGGTAATGTAAAAATCGTGATTACTTTTTGAAATAGAGTATATTAGGTATTAAAAGTACAGTGTATTTTACACCTTTCTCCAAAAAGTTCATTTATAACTTGTTTGTTAAGAATGCATTCCATTACAAATTAAAACCCCCAAATAAAAAGCTAATATGTCTCAAAACAAAAGGTGAAGAAACTGACCAGATTTGGCAATCTATACCTGCATCGGAGAATGTAAACCTCGTCAGCACCATGAGGTAATGTTAGCATTTTCTTCTTGCTTCCAGATCTTGACCTTGATTTCTTCTGCTTACAATCTAAGGCTAAAAAAGGGAAGAAAAAGACTTAACGTTCCTCAAATATTTCAAAATATACAAACATACATATACTTCTAAAGAGGTCAGGCCATGTAAACCAAGTTAGGAAAGCTTTGCATTCATTTGCATTCATCCCTGAAGCATGCACTAACTTGCAGTTGATTCTCTAATAGTAGTGAGAGATTATTTGCATATATTCTTCCCATGCAGTTTTTTCAAATAACCTTCTGGTTAAATCTCCCTTGTTTCTAGGAAAATTATAACCTTTTATTTAGATTATTAAATTAAGTTTGCATTTGATTACTACTCCATTAAGTAGGTCTCATGCTTTTGAAAAATTAAGGGAACATCAACAATGTAAGAAAAAATTCATGAAAAATAAATTTTCAAAGCAATTCACTTTGAATTCTGTAACAATAAATAGCTCTTAAAAATTATATTCTAGCCCTACATTTGAAAGGGCAGAAAAGCTCAATTTTCTTTTTTTTAAAACTCAACCTGTATTGCATGTACAGTCATCTAACTTTAATTTTACTAGAAAATAAATATAAATCCAAATTATCTCACATGACAAGTTTAAAAATGGACTGGAAGTTTAATGCTAACTATTCTTGACATTTTGGACACTTCTCATTTTCTCCAATAGCTTATTTTAAAAGTATGATTGAGATAGGAAAAAAAGAATTTTATATTAAAGTGGACCAAAATTTTAAGGCTGTTATTGAAGTTTTTTCATCATTTTATTTTTCCTTCATTACTTATCCTTAAGAAACAAAATGTGATTTAATAAAGGGAAATAAAGAATTTTTTTTTTTCTTTTAACTAGATAGGAATTGACAGGACATTAAGATTTTAGTGGTCTTTGGACGAATAAATGGATGATAATAATCCAGGGTGCTGCTGGTCCATTAGCAGAAAGAGAAGGTAAGAGTTTACATCTAGGGATTCAAGGGGTAGGGATACAAATGTAACAGAAGAGTTACCCAAATGACTTTTCTTCTGTTAACTTGCCCCTGAAATCTGGAAAAACGTAGGTAAGAGAGAATAGGAACTGGCTATTCAATGACTCTGTGGAATGAGTTGTTTCAAGTCCAGATTCCAAAAGAACCGATGCTGCTATCACAAAAACCAGTAAACATAGTTCCTTATAGTAGTCAAGTGGCAATGCTAACAGAAATGTCATACAGAAAATTAAAAACTTGAGAAGCCTAAATCTCATTCAAGCCACTGCTTTCAGCTTCCTGTCATTTTCCTGTTTAAAAGTAAAATCTAGGACTTATTCAAGTCTTTCTCTGCTCATCCTCCCAAGAGTCTAATACGTAAAGAACTGCTGTAAGTTAGGTATTAAAGAATGGCCTACTTCACAGCTACACAATCAAAATCTGGGAATATAAAAGTCTTAAAAGGTTGTCATTACTTATCTCAGTCAAGTGCCTGGCACATAGTAGGAACTCGACAAATACTCCTGGAATAAAGTAAACAATAAAGGAACCTCTGACTTAACCTTTGACACTAAAACAACATGAATGGAAATCTGTTCTACCCATATGTAGTACAACACCTCTGCATCAATTGTTTAAAAGAGTATGTTGTGCTAGTGGTCACACAAATTCTTCAATATCCTAGATATAAATCACTAGGTGGTCTAGCTTATGTGTAATGGAAAAGGAAGCAAAACTAGGCTCTTCACAACTAGCAGGAAGAGTGAAGTATCATGTACTTTTGTAATCAGCACCTTCTCCTACTTGATTTGGAGAGCAGTTTGGGTTTAAGTGAATTTTAAGCAATTCATACACTGGAATAGTTGAAGGTACTCAAAGAGCTAAATGCTGCCAGCTGTCAACTACTCTTTCCCTATCTGTAAGGTAAACCACAGAAGATCCCTCTCTTACTTGGAACACAGCAAGCATTTGGTATCATGAGATTATAGGTAGAATCTTACTTTGATGAATTGCCGCGCTGTATTCAAACTCCTTTTAAAATGCAAATAAGTTACTATAGGATACAAATAATAGAAGACATCATAACAATCCTTTAAAAATTTATTCACAGAATGCTAATATTAGGTGTATAAAGAAACTGAGCAAGAAGGGTAGAGGATGGTGGGAGGGATGTGAGAATGTTTTTATCAGTTACAAAGCATGTAAATTTACACTTAGATGCTTTAATACTTTAAAAATAAAACTGGATATGTTTACCTGAAGTACAGAAATTATTTTTACTTTTTCTTTAATGGAGAAAAAAAGACTTTTTCCTGAGTTTTGTTGCTGTATAGATTCTAGCGACTCTGAAGTTTAGGCTGTTTTATGAATGATCAGATCTAAATTTTAGATGAAAATCCCATAGCTTTTGTAGAAATTAATATTTGAAGATATTATAACCTCGGAAACATATGAGTGACACTCTCTACTACTCAGCGATCCAAGTAAAGTTAGAGAATCTCATGCACTGAGAATCCTTGGAAACTTGTCCATAAAGAAAAGATGATTTTAAAAATCTGCCATCTCTGATAGCCATACTTAAGTGCCTCAGTGTCTTAATATCTCTAAATTTCTTATCTCCTGAAATGTCATTTATTGTTTTTTAGCAGGTAAAATATAAATACATTTTACAGGAATAATTTTTTCTAATACCAGCCTCCACGCTGCAATATTACCCATACATTTTAGAGAAATCTGTAAAAAATTAAGTATTTAACATATTATTAATATACACATAGAGGAGACATCTACATGATACCCAGTAAACGAAAGACGATTTACATAAAATGTTCCACTAAATAAAAAAGAAGATGAACAAACATGTTTATTATACAAAATGTCATTTAACAAGACTCTATTATATCTTTTTTTTTTTTATATCTAGAGGGAAAAGTGTTTTTATTACGGGCCGTGCCAGGAGTCACTGGAACATTAAAAACAAAACATTACTAACACATTCAGCTTTAGTATAATGCGGATCATCGATACTTGTGATGAATAGTCAAAGGTTTAACAAAGTTGTTTATATGAACACAACCTACTGGCTAGACAACTTTGTCATACAAAGCCTTTCTTTGTAGTAGGATTTTATTTAAACTTTTTTTTTTATTTGTTAGTGTCCAAAACAAAACACCTTTTTTCCCCTTCCCAAGTATTTGAAATCTGTTAACACTTTCTATACTTGAAATTTACAAAAAATACATTAGCTTTAGAAGTTCTTCCTTTTCTTCTCCTTGAGCATAACTGCTTCTTTAGAAAGGAACAGGTCCAATCACTCAAATCTTCCTAAGGTTCCTACTGAGGGTGGTAGAAAGGGCTCAATTGATCCATTTAACCCGGAAGAATGTAAAACATTTTTGAAGTTACCTGAATTATGAAAAGAATCAACACCGCTAGAGGGAATGTTCTACTTTTATGGAGAATAACTTGAGCTGTAAGGTCATATACAAAAATTTTAGAATATACCTTTCACTAAAACAGCTGTTTTGGTCAAATAGAAATATTAGAGAGAAATACAATAGACTTATGAACCCTCAAGAACACCATGTTGCTATGCTATAGAATACAACAATGACGACAACAACAACATACCAGTGTAAAGCAAGTCAGTAACTAATACAACACATACAAATTCAAGTCGTTTTCTGACCTTATTTAGTTTTATACATAGAAGAAAAAAAAAAATACAGTTTTGGCTCTAACATTTTAAACTAGAATCCTTTGTCCTTTCTACTACCCGTTAAATATAATAATTCCGTCAACAAATTTTATCTTCTTTTTCCCTCAATGTACACAAATGACCTCAGACATATGTATTTCAATAAAACACTTGAAGCTTCTGTGATTAAGAAGCGTACCATAACTAAATTAGCATTCATCCCCACATATTTTTATTTGCAATCATCCTTCCTGCCCATTCCTTAATAGCTCCATTTAGTCTGTTTCGTTCCTAACTGGTTGTTGGTACCCCTGGGGGTAAAGTGGAACTTAACATAATAACCAGGTTATCCATACCCAAAATAAGAGGCACTGCATAGCCCTACTACAGGAAAGAAAATTTCTTCTTCATTTAGTTGACCTGTATTTAAGGCTACATACTACTGTACAGGCAGTAGTAGCTACAAGCTGATTCAGGAGGACAGCAGGGACAAGGATGTTATAAATAAATAAGCCATCATATCACCTTCATTGAAAAGCTGGTAGTGGTGGTGGCGGTGGTGGTAGAGGGTGGTGAGGTAGGAAGAGGACGCATATGTCCCAAGAGGTAGACAAAGTGATATGGATAAACTGAATTTTAGTTACTGCCATTAATCCTTCAAGGATCATAAGCCCCAAGTT